>NW_004797532.1:372032-399532 GCF_000002075.1 Aplysia californica
TCACATGATTAGTAGCGTCTGACCTGTCGAAGGAGCAGAACACTGGTTTTCTATTTGGTTGCAGAGGTGTGTGGTAGAAGATCGTAACTGGTGGATCAGATTCTGTTTCTTTATTATCTCCTTTAGCTTCTGCTTATCGAATTGCTTTTACTCAATAAATGACTGTTATTACTTGGCTATGCAACTCTCTAAACGTGTGTAAATCATTGCAGTTTGTCATTCTAAGTCAAAGCTTAATGAAACAGACTTTTTAGAGTGAGAAATTTGCTGAACCCACGTCTTAAGAACTTCAGTGAGACATGTTTTTACTCTCTGAAACTAGATCAAAAAAATCGCGATTCGAAAAATTCAAAGTCAGGCTGAATGTCCTATCTTGCATCTGTCTGATGTTGTACGTTACATGTTTTCTTTACACAAAGGATTGTGAAACGTTCGTGCTTGAACGTTAGCACACATAAAACACAGACTGAGTTTCTCTGCATCAGACCACACGGAGACGACAAACATTTTAATTACAAACTGGTAAATGTCACGAGACACACACTTCTTAATTAATTAAACTAGATAGAAATGCTTATTCAAAGAAAAGCTGCTTATTTGATTTCTGAAGGCTACAAACATCTAATTCAAATTAATTTTTCTATGGGTTAACACTCCTCGTTACATCTTTTAATATTTTATTATATCTTATCAAGTTACGCAGAATCAAAGGTGTTTACGCAGGTGCGCGTCTCACAGCAAAATGAAGAAAAAGTAAATTTTGATCCCCAATCTTGAAATAAGACAATATCATGTCTTTGCGTTTGACGCAACGTCCCCTCCCCCCTCCCTCCCCCAAAGAGTAGAAGTCTGTACTCGGTAAAGTAAGGTCCAAATGAAGGGCTAATGCTTACTTTTTTTCTAGGTTCTATATATGCCAAACAATTTTGTTCGAAAACAGTTGTAAAGTAATAAAGCTCTGGTTCGTCGCTGACAATGAAACTGTAATACTGAGGCTGCAGACTATTCTGCAAGATAAGTAAAACATTTATTTAGTCTTTTTACACCACCTGGGTATAATACTGAACTGCGATGCGTGTTGTAGGACCAAAGAAGTGAGACACGTAAAATTGAATGTACTCTTTGTCTAGATTGAGTAAAACGTGCACTGCGCTCACGCCTCACGCGCTTGCTTGCTTGCTTACTGGCTTGTATGTATATATATATATATATATATAAATATATATATATATATATATATATATATATGTGTGTGTGTGTGTGTGTGTGTGTGTGTGTGTGTGTGTGTGTGTGTGTGTGTGTGTGTGTGTGTGTGTGTGTGTGTGTGTTTGCGTCTTTATGAAGGGTCTCCTCTCTCTCTCTCTCTCTCTTTCTCTCTTTATCTATTTGTATATGTGTGTGCGTGTGTGTGTGTGTGTGCGTGTGTGTGCGTGCGTGTGCGTGTGTGTGCTTGCGTGTGAGTGTGTGTGTGTGCATGCGTGTGTGTGTGCGCGAGCGAGCCCGTGGACAATCAACTTGGATAATAATTAACTTTTATTTGTCTGTCAATCCCAAAGATATATATCCCCAGGTCTATTTATTGAATACGCCAGCATCCTTTATTGGCAGGAATTCTGAACTCTGCCATGGTAACGTTCTCCGAGCTGTCAGCATCAGAACTATGCTATTTATGGTCACTGCCCTTTCTCCCTGACGTTAGGCGTTCTTTGTCTTCTCAGGGCTCGTCATTAACACGACTGTAAATCCCATGGTCATTAACACGACTGTAAATCCCATGGCTGTTGGCTCGTAAGTCGTGAATAACTACATGTAGGTCATTAATTTCCATTGCCTCGATATTGCCTGATGCTGTTGCGTCCCTTTAGCCCCCAGATTTTACAAGTTGTGTACATGTAATACAATTATGATGAAATATCTAGGGCGTATAAATTGTTATAGGACATCTTTGCTCCTGCCAACGTTTTGCGTCTCGGATTACTGAAGTGTACTGGACCAAATGAGAGGCCCGGATACGAATGTTTCAAGCAGGTGCGCATCCTCCCCTCCCCCTTCCCCCAAGCTGGCAAAATGGTACGGCAAAGCTTACCGAAAGTGCCGGGCTGTTATCCTAAGTGTACACATTTCCATCTCTTTTTAAAAAGAAGTATACTATAAAACAACTAATTGGGTTGTCTCAATTACCTCAAAAGGGCAACATTAGTTGAATTCTAAATGACTTCGAGCAACCACCCACACAGCAACGTGAACAGGAATAATCGAAGCGCTTAACAGTTTGACATATGGACTTGTCAGTTCTCTGCTGTGAAAGAAAAGAAGAAAGTGTCAGTGTCAGCGTCAGTTGTGAGTCTGCGAAAGTGAATGTTCGCAAAATGAGAGCGAAATTTTTACTGGTTCCGGGAGACAAAGAGAAAAGAGGAAGAAAAGGGGAGCGAAAATGGGGCGTGGGGTGGGGTGGAGACAAACACAAACACACTCACACACATGATAATGTAGTATACAGACAAAGAGACAGACAGACTAGAATAGGCTGCGACAAAGCAAAGGAGAATGATAGAAGAAAACAGAAAGAGCGTGTATATGTGTATGTGTGTGTGCGTGTGAAAGAGGAGATAGATAGACAGGAAAACAGACAGACAGGTGTGAAGACAAATAAACAGATACACAGGCGGACAGACACACAGACAGACACGCAGACACACCGAGACAGGTAGAGAGAGAGTTTCACAGAGACATAACCAGACAGAGAGAGGCATTTAGAGAAAGACACATACATACAAAGTGACAGGAAGAGAGAGAGAGAGAGAGAGAGAGAGAGAGAGAGAGAAAGAGAGAGAGAAAGATATATATATATATATATATATATATATATATATATATATATATATATAGAGAGAGAGAGAGAGAGAGAGAGAAAGAGAGAGAGAGAGAGACTGTGAGTGAGAGAACAGGAGAGATAGAAAGAGAGGGTGAAAGAGAGAGTGAAAGAGAGAGAGAAAGAGAGAGAGAGAAAGGGAAAAAGAGAAAGAAAGAAGAAACAAAAAAGAGGAAAAGAGAGTAACAGAGAGATGGAGAAGGAGAAAGAGAGAGAGGGAGAGAGAGAGAGAGAGAGAGAGAGAGAGAGAGAGAGAGAGAGAGAGAGAGACAGACAGACAGAGAGAGAGAGAAAGAGAGAGAGAGATAGGGGCATGGAGGGAGCCAAAGAGAGATACACAGAGAGACACAGTGACACACAGAGTGAAAGTTTAACAGGGAGTCAAAACCAAATAAATAGAGGCAGACAGAGAAAGAAACAAACATAATATACAGAGATCAGACAAAGAGAGAGACGGTGACAGAGAGAGAAAGAGAGAGAGAGAGAGAGAGAGAGAGAGAGAGAGAGAGAGAGAGAGAGAGAGTGAGAGAAAGAGAGAAAGAGAATGTGCGCGCGCGTGTATGTGTGTGTGTGTGTGTGTGTGTGAGTGTGTGTGTGTGTGTGCGTATGTGTGTGTGTGTGAGTGCGCGCTAGAGAGAGAGAGAGAGAGAGAGAGAGAGAGAGAGAGAGAGAGAGAGAGAGAGAGAGAGAGAGAGAGGGGGAGAGAGAGAGAGAGAAAAGACTATTAGTGAGAGAACAACAATGAAACTACAGAGTTGGTGACATGGCAGTCTCATTGGACATCTGCACGATCCATCAAAGGCTTAGCAACAGACAAGGTTTCCCTTGATCTTTAAAATAACAATAGCATTGTTATGTAGGCTACAGTCAAAATACGTATATACCGTTTTGATTGGGTTTTTTGTGTGATAAAACGGGTTATCAAAGATATTCTAATTAACTCTTCGAACCCTCAAGCCCATTTAGGTTGCTCCTCTAGTTCAGACTGGGGTCTCGTGTCCGCAAAATGATAATACTCCAGTGTATCAAAGTACTCGCTTGTCTGTCTGCAGCAAAGCGAGAGGCCTGAAGGAGGAACATTCCGAGAGCTCTGAGGGTGTCTGCCACAGATTCGCTCCAGCGTCGTCTCGATCTTCCTCTGGCTCTCCAGCCAGAATATCTGGTGCTGTATGCTCTCAGAGCTTGTTGGTTTGAAGGTATTCGTGTGAGGTGTCCGAACCACTTGATCCTCTGTTTCACAATGTGTGGTATGGCTGGTGTTGCTCCTACCATGTGTCTTTTGACTTAGTTTTTGGTTTTGTCTCGTCTTGTCTTGTTTACCCGTCTTCTTTAACATTTCATTTCTCATGTGAACAGTTTCCTGTCGAGGGCTTTTATTAGGGACCATGCCTGGCACTGATTTGTGAGCGTGTGTAAAAATGGCGTTGATGAGCTTCGCCTTGGTGCTCATGGGAATGTTGGAATGTTTAAGCAGAGGGCTGAGTTGATAGCTGACTGCACTGGTTTTCTGGAATCTAGTCTCTATTTCTCGATCTAGTTTGCCGTTTTCTAGGAAAATGCTGACCAGGTATATGAATTCACTGGTTTGTTTCAGTTGGGTTTCATTGATGTTGATATCCAGTTTGTCTGGTCTCCTGCTAACTGTTATGAGATCGGTCTTGGTAGCTCTGATCCTCACGTCATATTTCTCGTAGATCGCGTTTAGTTGGTTCTTATGCTCCTGTAGTTGTGTCTTGTTGTTCATCATTGCCAGGTCGTCAGCAAACATAAGAACGTTGAATGCCCCTGGGTCTGGGTTGGCCTCCTTTGTAATTTGGTCCAAGTAGATCACGAAGAGCAGAGGAGAGAGATTGCAGCCATGCCTGACTGGATGTTTTTGGAAACCAGTCTTATGTTCAATCGGTAGTGCAAACTGCTGCTGGCATAGATGGCCCTGAAGTTGTCTAGCAGTTGTCCCTTGATGTCATACTGCTCAAGGATCTTCCATAACTTGTTTCTGTTTACTCGATCAAAGGATTTTTCCTAGTCCACAAATACGTGGTGGAGGTCTCGGTCGTATTCCAATGCCCCCTCACACAGTTGTCGGAGTGCAGACATTGCATCAATGCACCCTCTTCCTTTTCTAAAACCAAACTGGGCATCACTGAGAAGATGTTCGGCTTTTGGGCGAGTGCGTTGCTTTAGGATCTTTGCATACATTTTCTCGGGCCGAGAAAAGATATGCCTCCGTAGGTGGTGCAGTCTTTCTTGCTGCCCTTTTTCTTCCACATCGGCACCACTATCACATTTTGCCAGTCTGCTGGTACTTTCATTCTTTCCAAACTTTCTGGAATAGTATTGCAAGCCAAAGTATTCTGGATGGCTTCTTCGGATATCTTGGAGACGACTCCGAAAAATCTAACAGTTTTGATAGAGCAGATAGAAAATCTGGTTTCTGAACTCATTGTGTTAGTAACTCAAATCGGCCAAAAATGTCAGGTAGAACTTTGCAATTCTAAGGAAGCAACGTTTTGTTCAACAAATACCGCTCAAATCAAATGCACCGAACGCTTTTTACGTGCTCCCTCAATGTGTCTCTGGATCGGTGCGAATGCCGACAGCGATAACGTGTAAGCATAGAAGTTAGTTTAGACGTGTTAGTCCTTTGTTCCGGAACGCAACTGCATTGACTATGAAAAATATTACAAAGGTTAATTGCCACACTCCTTTTACTATCTTGAATATGATAGCTTAGACGTAGAATAACAAACACACTAACAATGTCATCACTTAAAAGCGGCCCCCTTGTGAATTTTCGGCATACTTTTATTAAATTCTAGGGATGAAGAATGCGAATTATTTCCACTTTTCTGGCCACTCTATGGGAGGAGTTGGGAATGAGGGTTGTTACCTGCCCCCCAGGACGGCCTGGCAGGGATCTAGAGTAAGCGCCAAAAAAATAAAAAAATAAACAAAGAATGAAACACACCTAACACTAAGACTAATATGAACATTATTTCCAACATTAGAGCATCATGATCGTCACCATAATAACCATCATCATGATCACCATCACCATCATCATCATCATCATCATCATCATCATCATCATCATCATTATCACCATCATCATCATGATCATCATCATCATCACCATCGACTACAGTGCGGTAAAAAATTCGTGGTGCGACTTATTTGCAAACATCTCCTTAACTATCGAACATAGGTTCTCCAATTTTTGCACAATGACTTGTATCAATTTGTTTTGATAGATAAACATTTTTGTAAACACCCGCAAGCTGTATTATAGAAAATTCCTTAATAAATACTAATTAAAAAATCCAAGTGGGAGGCTTCCCCAGATTTTAACATGTTTACAGTTGGGGCAATATAGCTGTAAAAGCAAGTCCGTCAGTCTTTCTAATCGGAACAATAGGCTTATTGAATGCATGTTTTGAGAGCCAAATTAGTGCACAAATGGGTTCACTGTAAACAATAATTTCTTGTAACAAGTTTTGGAAGTAAAAATTGTCATTGATAAGCTGTGAAGTAAGACATAAGCGTAATCAAAATGTGTGTGAGAAGCGGGAAGTGCTGTGAACAATACCAGTTTACGCGTGACAAAGATTTCAAATATTTTATATAGATCTATAAAAAAAGATTTTTTAAAAATCTAGCCTTAATTGTTCTAGAAAAATATGACTAAGTTAAATTTTTTTTACCGCTCTATAAACAATTCCCCTTTTTCTTGTTTCGTTTTTCTAGAAAACATAACAATATTGCACAATGTCAATACATTTTTACGTAACCTACAAATATCGGCACCAAAATCAGGACACTGGACAAATAAGCAGAGCACCAAACACTTACTAACAATTAGTGTGCAAATAACCAGTGATTACAATGATAGGTTTGAGACATCAACATTATTGTAATCCCACTCCCAAAATTTTAACTTACGGAGAAAATCGATCCCCCACACCCCCCTCTCCCCCATCCCAAATATAATAAAAAGTGCGCATTTTTCTTGCTATGGGGTTTTTCATGGTGCAAACGACGGTACTGAATATGTCAAAAGATAACCTTGGGCCAGCATTCAGAAAAATGCGTATCTTCAGTGGCCTGAGCTTCTTCAGATCTAATGTAGCCACTCTTCTACACGTTTTCGTAGCTTCGAGATCTAGTCCAATGTGTTCAGGACATTTTTCCCTCATAGAGGACCCCCCTGCGTAAAAAAAGTGGAAAAAAATCAATATTTTAGCACCAAATCGACCCCAGGAGCGTGAGTTGAAAGACGTGCGTTCCCCTTACACAACAAAGACCCTGTGGGAGGTATTAAATGTTTTATTCCAATCTACTTTATGAGGATCCTTGTCATGTCCAACCCAGGAGGAATAGAGTGCAGGATCCCAGCACAAGGACGAAGACAATTTATAAAATAGTTTTCCTCTTTCGAAAGTCAAACTGTTGTCTTCTGTGAGACAGGAAAGAGCCGTGTTATGATTATATCATCGATCTGGGTATGTAAATACACACATACACACACACACACACACACACACACACACACACACACACACACACACACACCGCGCGCGTGCGCACACACACCACACACATACACACACATACCCAAGACGGAATAAGACAAGACGAGACAACAGCCTCATTTTCGTTCCAACTGGCTCCCCTTGGTAACCAGCTAGCTGCGCGTTTAAAGCGTAAACAAACGACAGGAAGAAAGAGCGCACTGTTCAACTCGCTGAAATAGATGCCTAAATCTACTTTGAATTTCATAATGGCAGTTTTGCCTTGGTTTTTTAAAAATCAAATAAACTGTTTGGTATTTATTTTGACTGGTTTTTGTTCACATTTTGAATATAGTGATTTTAATGAACGGAAAGCGGTAGTGAGTGTAAACTATCGCCAACCCAGCGAGTTATACGCGTAGCTGGCAAAGTGGGAGGGGCCTGCGCTTGTCACATGACGTAAAGAAGAGTTGTCTCGTCTTGTCTTATTCCGTCTTGGCACATACACACACAATGATTTTAAAAAGTAAAAAAAAAATACAACAAAATCCCCGGCCACAGTAGTGTAGATGTTGGGTGCTTAGTCGTTGCACGCAGAAATATTTTGCCGTTGAATGCAAACCGATTACCGCGGGGTGAGACCAGTTATTAAGTATCTCGATCTTTCTGCTGGGATGTTGTATCTCTCGCGGGCCTGGTTTTCACCACAATGCCTCAAATTTGTTTAAAATAAAATGCCATAATTGTTAAGGAGGAAGCCCCCCCCCCCCTTTCCACCCTAGCCCCCCCCCCCCCAAAAAATAAAAAATTTTTTTTTTAAAAATTAAAAAATCGCAATCAACCAAACAAACAAATCCCCAAAACAGACTACCTAACCAGATTTATTGGCAAAAACTATCATATTAGCATTGCATTTGGAGCGAACCGAGCAAGCTCGCCACCACATGAGTTATTTTCTTTGCTTTGTGGTGATTCCCAACGAACGTTTGTTACGAGGCTCCCGGCACGATACAGGCAGGACTAAGCAAGGAACATAACGACGTCTGCGGTGTAGCGGTTAGGTGCTTGGTCGTCGCAAGCAGAATACTCAAGGTCGATTCCTGTGTCGAGAGAATTTTTATCGATTACCTCGGTTTTCCTGCTGGGACGTTGTATCCCTTTCATTCCAGACTGGTCTTGACAGGCAGGGTAAAAGCCCGCCTCCAGGATACTCTAAATTGGGTCTGTGCATAAAATCACATACCTTGAAACAAAGGAAACAAAGATACGCCCCAAACAACTACGAAAACAAATAAAAAGTACTGAGAACTTCCCGAGAAGACAGCTGTCCCCACTACTAGTACGACACGTTGCTCCAGACGTGTCACGGCAACCACTTCCGCTCTCTTCTCCCTAGATGTTCTCAGAGGTTTTTTTCTGCCAATTTGGCGTCTTTGGCTGTGACAGCACTACAGTTTAAAACAAGCGTGTAATGGTTATGTTTTTCGTTCGTGCACGAAAAACAGTTTGCGTTTGTTTGCTGCTTGAATGAAGACTCCGTTGTCGAGGGTCTCCATCTTTCTCTTTCCACTTGGGATTTGGTTAACAATGAATGTTAAGAAGGACAAATGTTTCTGAAAAGAGCGTAGACTGCTCTGACAATGTAGAGACAAAATGTTAACACATGTTGTGATACTTGTTTAGTTACGGAGTTAGGATACAGCACATCAATACGTAACTTAGCACAAAACAATGTCTTAAACAGTACCTCTGTTTTCAACGCGGCAGGCTGATCTTTTTAATGAGTAAAAGTCGTTTGTTCAAGATAAAATCAAAGTGCTCATATGACAGCATCGCCGAATTCAATAAATGGACCTGTTATCGCCAACAAAACCACACCAAACAGGGCGACCTCCCCCCCCCCTACCTATACCTCAAACATACATACATCAAATAACTTAGTAAATAAATACAATTAATGGATTAATGAATTAATTTTAAACGGCTAGCAAATCAATAATCTGATACATATTTTCACATTACGAACAGATAAATAAACCCATAAACAAACATTTTATTCAACAAAGGAAAGACCTCCCCAAAAGACAAAAGAACCCCCCCCCTAAAAAATGAATCGCCCCCCCCCCACCAAAGTGTATGGACAAAATACATATCTTAAAAACACAGATAACGAATATTGATCGAACTAAAATACAAAAATAGATACAATAAGGAAACAAACGAAATCCAAGTTGAAATGGCAACAAACCTTTTGGGAGTCTTAATCTCCACAACGGCAAAAAACAAAGTTTGTCTTTTCCGTTGGTGACACCTCTTTTAAGATTTCTACTAGAGGCCCCCCCCCCCCCCCCACCCTTTAGCCCAGCTCGGCCCCACCACCCCAGGGAGCAATATGTCACTGTGACAACAACCCAGGGCTGTCTTTGGTGGCCGTAATGGCAAGGTGTCCAACTGTAGCACTAAAAGCTTCTTACGTCAGAGATGCACTTCGCCTCAAGGGTAATAGTTTTATGCTGCGGTTTGCCACCTTTGGTATTATTTGCCATCTCTGACATGATTCCGACCATTATCACGGCCATTCTGTCATCCAGCAGCAGGAGAATAGAAATGTTAAAACTATTGCAAACGAATTGCATAATAGACACCAATACCGGACGGTTGGTGCACTCCAAGAAACATTGTGTTGAAAAGATTTTTCAGTAGATGCAAAAGTCTCACTTAATACTAATGTCTCGGAGAAAGTTTTGGAATCTGTAGATAAATGTCAGGAAATACCCTTCTTAGGCGGATCGAACTAAAATCGAAATTTGAAACATTTTGGACACACATAGAGTGTGTATGTGAGTGTGTGTGTGTGTGTGTGTGTGTGTGTGTGTGTGTGTGTGTGTGTATGTGTGTGTGTGTGTGTGTGTACGTGCGTCTCTCTCTCTCTCTCTCTCTCTCTCTCTCTCTGTGTCTGAGTGTGTGTGTGTGTGTGTGTGTGTGTGTGTGTGTGTGTGTGTGTATGTGTGTGTGTATGTGTGTGTCTCGACGCGCTGGAATCAGGCGTTTATCAATTTTTGGGCATATGGCGTTATTGGTATTATCCTAAGGCCAGTTCGTTCGTCTTGCTTTTAATCAGTATGTAAAAGTTATCACTATTTGGAATTCAAATACCATCTCACTAAGGACTAGAGTAATAAGATATAATAGCAATGTATTAGCTGTACGGTTGTAAGACTTAAAGATATAGAAAATAAAGAAAGCAATTCAGCGAAAATTAAAAACAGCTTTTAAACAAAAAATATAGTGAAGAATCTTATCAATAAATTCATCATCATAATGCCTTTCACCCCTGGCAGGGTATAGGCCACATACAAGCTCCTTCCTTTTTATCTCTGTCCTGGGCCATCGTTCCTAGCTTCCAAGAGAGCGTCATCTCTCTCATGTCCCTTTCCATACATCTCCTCCGTGTTTCCCGTGGCTTACCCCTGCCTCATGTTCAGTGCGGGTTCCACTGCAGCGACTGTCTTGTGATGTTTCCCCTTGGTTTCCTGAATGTATGTCCCATCCATCGCCACTTTCGTAGTCCTATTTCTACTTCTAGATCTACATCCTTTTGTCCTGTCCTTGCCCATAGCTCTTCATTTCTTATTCTATCCTGCTACATGATTCTTGGGATACTACTAACACATCTGTTGGTGAAAGTCTGGGCTTTTTCAGTACTGTCTTTGTTGCCAAGTTTCGCAGCCGTAGAGGAGCAAATGCTTGACACTGGAATTAAATAGTTGAATATTTGGTGCGCAGTGAGATGTTGCTTTCTTTCCAGACTTTTGATACTTACTTGAATGTTGACCTTGCCTTGGTGGTTCTTGCTTTGACATCTGCCTCAGATCCACCTTTACCACCCATGACACTTCCAAGGTAGGTAAAGAAGTCTACTTCTTCTAGGGGAGTGTCTTCCACTGCCACAGCATGGCTTGAAACTTTTCCGTGCTTCACTACTTTCGACTTGCGCCGGTGTATACGTAGGCCAACACTCCTTGATAGGCTGTTGAGTTCCTTGGTCTTTTCTTGCATTTGAGCATGCGTCTGTAAATTGGAATGCGTTTATTACAAATAACTACGTATTGAAAAGAGCTGGGATATAAGAAATCAACAAAACCACAAAACGGAGAAGATAGTAATATTAATTACGACAAGTTTTGAGAATGTTAGAAACAAGATTGCCCTATAAGACATGGTACTGAAGACCAAATGAAAAAAAGAAAAAGACTTAAACAAACAGGCAGTCAAAGAAGAACGATCCAGGACAAAGGAATCAGTTGGAGTCTGAGTCTGGATGTGCTATGGTAAAAGGGGGTGGCCATGGACAGGCAAGCGCGGCGTCAACTGCTCTCTACCTTGTGTGCCTGGCGGCACAGTAAGTAAGTAAGTAAGAAAGTAAGTGAGTAAGTAAGTAAAGTGAGTGAGTGAGTGAGAGGGTGTGTGAGTAAGTGAGTGAGTGAGTGCATGAGTGAATTAGTGAATGAGTGAGTGAGTGAGTGAGTGAGTGAGTGAGTGAGTGAGTGAGTGAGTGAGTGAGTGAGTGAGTGAGTGAGTGAGTGAGTATGTAAGTAGGTGAGAGAGTGAGTACTTAAAGGACGTAATATTTATTATCATTCTAAAACATTGCAGATTCCTATAACTGCCTTCTGCTTGTCTTCATCCTCATTGCCTTTCTCACTCTGAATCAGGATATAGGCCACGAAAAAACACTTTACACATTTCCCTATTCTGGGCTAGTCGCTTGATGTCACTCCATGTCTTCCCACTTTTCTGTACATCCATTTCCTCGACCCTTCTCCAAGTTCCAAGTGGTCTTCCTCTTGATCTTTTACCCTGTGGGTCTAGCTCTTTCTTTGTTATGCAGCTGCTTGACTTCCTGAAAGTGTGTCCAATCCATCGCCGACGCCTTCTTCCCATCTCCTCTTTGACTGGGCTCTTTATCGTTTTTCTTAATATTTCCTCTTTGGTGATCCTGTCTGTCCATCTGATCCTCAGTGGCTTCCCCAGACCCATGTTCATGAAAACCTGGATCCTCTTAATACACGTCTGAGATGCGTTCCACGTCTCACATCCATACAACAAGACTGACTTCATATTTGAGTTAAACATTTTCAGCCTTGTCAGAAGTGAGATATCACTGGTCCTTAAAATCCTGTTCAAAGAAATAAATGCAGTCTGTGCCTTTCCAATGTGGGACTTTATTTCAGCGCCTGTTCCTCCCCCTCTGTAAATTATTCTCCCAAGATAGCAGAAAGATTCAACGTCTTCTTGTACATTTCCCTCTACTTTCGAAGAGCATCAGTCCTTAGGACTTTTGACTTTCCGGGGTGGATCCTCAATCCAACAGACTCTGATAGGTTGTTTAAAATTGTTGTCTTTGCTTGCATCTGTTCCTGAGTGTGTGACAGAAGCACCAAGTCATCTGCAAAGTCCAAATCGTCCAACTCTATCCTTAGGGTCCGCTGTGCGCCGTTGCTGTGTCCTCTGGTGGTTTCCTTCATCAGCCAGTCGATTGCCAAGATAAAGAGGAAAGGTGATAGTAAACATCACTGTCTCACCCCGTCTTGATGTCAAAGCTGTCAGTGAGCTGGCCATCATGTATAACCCTGCAACGTGTCCCTTCGTACATGCTCTCTATGAGGCTAACTAACTTCTGTTGGATTCCGTGATGTCTCAGTATCTCTAACAGTGTTGCTCGGTCTATTCTGCCAAAGACCTTCTCATAGTTAGAAATCTGACGATCAACAGAGCGTTCCACTCCAGGAACTGTTCAACTATGATCCTCAGAGTAGCCATCTGATCTGTGCTTGACCGGTTTTTCCGAAAACCAGCCTGTTCATCCCTATGTATTGGATCCATTGCAGACTTGATTCTCTCCATAATGATTCTGTTGAAGACCTTGCCTGGTATTGAGAGAAGAATGATTCCTCGGCAGTTGTTGCATTTGCTGAGATCCCCCTTTTTAGGAAGTTTCACAAGGTGTCCTTCTTTCCAATCCTTATGGAACTTTCTCTTATTGAATAATATCCTGGTAAACAATGGGAGAAGGAGGTCTGCCGTCACATTGGCATCTGTATTTAGCGCCTTAGTTGGAATCTGATTGGGACTGGCCGATTTACCGTTGTTCAGCTTCTTAATTGGATCCAGAATCTCTTGATTTGATGGAACATCACAGCAGATTGGTAAATAATTTCTTGCTGGCAGGATGTTTGGTGGATTACTCCGTGGTGGTCTGTTCAGGAGACTGTTGGAATGCTCTGCCCATCGTTTTGACTGATATTCCTTTCCAAAAATGGTTTTTCCCTCTTGGTCCTTTACTGTTACTTCTGGTTTCCCATATTTTTTCAGAAAGAGTCTTTGCAGTCTGGTAAAGGATTCGCATGTGCCCTCCTGCTGCTGCCTCCTCTGCCCTCTCTGCCAGCCTGTCCTTGAATTCCTACTTGTTTTTTCTCAGTGATCTCTTTACGTCTTTAGCTGTTGTCATGTACTGCTCCAATGCGTCCTCTTTTAATCTCCCTGTCCTACTAGCATTTGTCTCTGCTTCCAATTGTTTTCTAATGCTAATGAAGTCCAATGACCGTTGGCTAATCCATTCCTTGTATTCCAGTTTCTTCTCACCGAGTATTTCTTGACATGTTGAAGTAAAGACTTTGACATTGGTCCAGTGTACCTCCACCTCCTTGTCTTGAAATCTGTTCTTCAACTGCAGTTGAAACTCCACTTTCTTGTGTTCATCTAAAAGACTTATTTTGAACTTCAGTCTTTTTTGGTTTCTGTTCTGGTTCCTTGCTTTTTTAGACGAAACTTTGTTTACAGCAGATGATGATCCGATCCAAAATTTGCCCCTCTCTGTACTGTGACATCTTCCAGTGAACGCCTGAACATACGAGAGATACAAAAATGACCTGTCTAATTCTCCGTCACTCCATCCGGCGATACCCAAGTAGCCTTGTGGATCCTCTTGTAGGAAAAAACAGAGCCTCCGATGACAAGACTGTAAAAGCACAGATATTTGCAAATCGTTCTCCGTTCTCATTCATTTGTCCCAAGCCATGTTTTCTTCATAACCTACGCTGTCCTGACCAATCTTTGCACTGGCATCTCCCATTATGATGTTGACGTCCTTCTTTGGTAGTTTGTTGATGACCCCCTGGAGCCGGCTGTAAAAAGCATCCTTGTCTTCATCCGAAACATTATTTGTTGGGGCGTAGATCTGTGCTATGTTCATGTGGATGCTTTTGCTCTTGGTAGTGAAAGAAGCCACGAAGATCCTCTCCTCGTATGGTTCCCATCCTCTAAGTGACTTCTCTGCATACTTACTCAAAATGATTCTGACTCCCTCCCAGAATACAATTCTTGTTTCCCCGAGCTGAGCTGCTTCTGTCCAGACTATATCCAGTGGGTTTCGCTGACTCCTAGTATGTGCAGCCTTGAGTCTTTTCCTGTTTCATACATGGTGCGAACACTCCACGACGCAATCCGGAGAGACTTGTTCGACAGAAAAGGTTTCAGGTTAGAAGAGTCATTTCGGCTTTGTCCGTTGTCATTCATTGTTCCTGCTGATACAGAAGCTCCCATGTCTCCCTAAACGGAAAAAAATATAAGGCATGTCTGTTCGGGTTTCTATAACCTTCTGTTTTTACTGGGTTGGTTAGTTGGCCTTCCGCAAACTGTCACTTTTCGGGTGACCAGACCTATGCATCTTTAGTCACCTCTAACGACACACAGTATCACGGCAGGTGTATTCTTTACTCACCCATACTAAAACTATGTCCCCCCCCCCAACCTGCCAGGGCGTCTGCTTGTCTTGGACGATAGTTAAAGTATTAAATTCTGACACACCATTACGACATATAAATTCATTATGTCAACGTTTATTAAAACACAACTTAGTGTTTATTTATTGTTTATAAAATGGTTTACTTGCTCTTTTTCATCTGCTTTTCTAAAAGAACAATACGACGGGTCAAGTGAAAAACAGGATGAACCAATTTTGTAAAAAAAAAAAAATCAGTGTGTTGTCCCTTAACTTGCAACATTATCTTTAGAATTTAAAACAAGCAACAAAGTGATTCACAAATACTATGTTTTTGTCTATCATTAAAAAGTGAAAATCGGTGAAGTCGTGATAAGATTAAAATGATTTAATCCTTTTACACTAGACCCTTTCAATTGTCGTTCACGTACTGAGGTCACATTTTTTTCCTCCAAAATTCAAGTTTAGAGATTGTCTTTAGGTACAGGTGTTTCACTCTTGGGCCAATTCTCCCCGAGCCCCTCTTTTTTTTCTCCCATACAAAACAAAAGAGACCACGCATCATTTCCCTCTCCTTCATGACGCTTTAAGAGAGCCGCCCGCTCTCTCTACCGATCTGTAAGTAGTATGTATTGTCCGGTCTATATTTAAAATCATCAGTATTTCTGGTTTTCCTCGTTTTTCGTTAGTGTTTTACGGCTCTCGCAACTGCATAAGGTACGACATTTCGAATTTTGCCTGGGTGACGGCCGAAGCCTAATTTTATCGATTTTGGACCACCAAGGCATCTTTGAAGTGCGCATCTTGCACACAGAATCTCCAAGATTTTTTGCCCTTATCCAAAAGATTAGGCGTTAGATCTTACCTACCATAAGAACAGAGGTGTGACTGAAAGACAACAGTAAGGAGGAGCCAAGGAGAAGCAATAAAAAGGCTGCAGAAAGAGTCAAGAGCCCAGAGAAGGGAGCAAAGGAGGTGAGGTGATTGGGGCAGAAACTGGAGACAAAAGCAGATGACAGAACATTGTTAGAGAGCAGGAATAGACGGGAAAGGAGAACATTTTAGAGAATCACATTTTCCGTTGATGTCTGGATTCGAACGTGGGACCCATTGAATGAGAGGAGAAGACCATAACTTCTCTACCACGAAAGCCCCCTCCAATGAATCTATTTGGGTGAGTAAAGTAATAACGCTTCTGGTCACCTCGGTAGCTCCTTCGTGTGGCATGCCAGGCGTTTCGAGAGTATTATAACTCCATTTGTCCATTGCACCTCGTTCTCTGCGGCTATAATCACTTGGTCAGCGAGTGCAATCACCTGACTTGAATGTACGGAATTTGTTCTAATGCAACCCCCCTCCCCCCTTTCAAGCATCTACCCCTTCTATACTCATGTCTTCGGAAGGGAGTTGCTTATAACACGAATTGCCATCTCGAATGAAAAATGAAAACCTTATAGAAAATTACAAGAAATTGCTATGACTACAAAGTCAACGGGATTCATGACAGCAGCAAACGAAAGATTTTAATAAATCCGGTGATAATAACTATTAGTAAGGCAGGACAGGTAAGCGTACCAGAGTCGACTCTTAGGCTGAAACAAGACCATGAATATACGATGCCGACGGGTAGTCTGATCTTTCTTCAGCAGAAAAGTCATATTATTAGACGGCAGAGAAAAATATAAATGGTTACATGGAATGCACGGAGTCTACATGTAGGAATATTACAATAGCAACTGTGAGTGTGTGTGTGTGTGTGTGTGTGTGTGTGTGTGTGAGTGTGTGTGTGTGTATGTGTGTGAGTGTTTTGTGTGTGTTGTGTGTGTATGTTTACTTGTGTACGAATACAAAAGTAATATAATAAATAATATAATTACAGTAACAGTAAATATATTTTATATCGCAAATTCCTAGTCATTCATTAGTTTCCGGTAAAAGTCCATGTCAAGCTGTTGTAAGAGGGGTTATAAATCCTGCATGGTGCATTTTAAGACGTCCACTATGCGGGTGTGCAGCATCTTAACTCATAAGGCTCGACATACTGTGTATCGGAGCTACTACAAACCTTCCGCCTCAATTAGCACGTCATACGTCCTTCATGTTCATGTAAAAAGACAAAGATGCTTATTTTGCATTTGCATGACCTTCTCAGGGGATTGAACCAGGATAACCATTGCAACTAGGTCTATTTTTTATCAGTTCTTAAGCCACCAGTAAATAAGCGATGGGCACACCTAGAGAAGAGAGGCCTCGTGGGAAGTTTGTATTAGGTTCGCCTGTAATGGGTATCACACAGCTCTGTATCAAAAGTATCCAGAATCCGTCTCACAGAGTCAGACAGGAATTTCCGTGTGAGGATTAATCATAGAAACTATAAGAGCCAGCCTGAAGACCGGAGACACGGCTCGGTCAACCTAACTGGACACCACGGCCCTGAGATGTCATCTCATAAAGCTCCACACAGACGTGGGGAAAAGAGGTAGACAGGGCTGGCTTTTACTCTGCTCTGAGATAAGATACCTGCCCCTCGACATGGCCAGCAAGCTGCTCATTTGAGAACTGAACTTCAACAATCTCAATACTTAGCAGTTTAACAGCTCCTTAGCTGGGTTTTATGGCACAGTTGGCTACAAACTTATGGAAAAAGTTAAAGGTCTATTCCGAGAAGAATCTATACTTCTCTGTCCTTTCCTGAAAAAACATACCTTCAGTCTAGTTTTCAGACAGCATAATATTAAAAGTTCAGAATTAAAATAAGTCTAGAAAGACCGAAATTGTCATCAGTGATTACGAGCAATGACCTCTCCAAATTAATTTCTGCTTTTACACTTTGAATTGCTTCAGCGTCTGTAATGTAATATATTCAGCCTTTTCTCCGCTACTCGCAACAGATGTAAGGTCTATTCCTGAGTGAGAACGCTTATTATTTAATTAATTGAACATCTCTGTCTTTCTGGGTTTAAAAAAAAATTTTGCTTTACTCCTCTAAGCAGGGGTTGGCCCTGGCATGCGGGATCGGAAGCCGACGACATCCCAAATTACACTACTTGTGCCAATCGGAGCTGGGGATGGAAAAACATTTGCTTTAAATTACAGTAATTTATTTTCAAAAGTCACAAGTTATTTAGGTATAACGATCATTTTACGCTGACTTGTGATCTTAAAAAGTGTCCGTAACGGGAAATTGTGAAAAAAATAGTATTTTGTTCCCCCAACTTCTCCCTTCTTGCATGCTGCTCCGATACCAAGACATCGCTGTCGCTGAGAGGTACATTTTCTTAGTACTTGCTGTGCATTCCCCTCACCACTCTATTCGGCTTAACTATTGATGTTTCTTATTTGACCTTTCTGAGCAAAGGACCCGTGCAACCCCGCAGCGCGAACCCACCTTCTTAATCACCAATTGTTGTGCCCAATCAGGTCTGAAAAAGGAGAAGCACAAAGGAACTGTGACTGCCATTTAGTGCTGGAAATCAGAAAGACAGACAAGAAGACAGAATAGAGACATTAACATACGAGGAAGAGACAGGAAATAAGACCTACCAATTGCACCCTCCGAGCACCAAGGTTTAGTAAATGATCTAATGTAAAAGCAATCAAAAACGTTATCAAAATAAGCTTATTATTCTCTTTCTCCTCTGTCTTGCTTCACACTCTGTGCCGCGGACTCCATTTATCCCGACTAACACCACTCACCCAGCGTGGAGCTCACGCGCGTGCGAGCGGTGTACGTGCCAGTGCGGCTTACCTCCCCT
Organism: Aplysia californica; assembly: GCF_000002075.1. Classification (NCBI taxonomy): domain Eukaryota; kingdom Metazoa; phylum Mollusca; class Gastropoda; order Aplysiida; family Aplysiidae; genus Aplysia; species Aplysia californica. The sequence continues at coordinate 390,951 of NW_004797532.1, forward strand.
AGAGCGAGACGCGCGTGGGCAAGGGAGGGAACTCTGCCCATGACTGACTTGAAACAATTTCTTGTGTTGAGTGTGTGGGACAGGGCAAGAACAAACTTTCATCAATTTGTGACAAGCGCGCGATTGTAACGACGAACCAGCGCTGATTGTAATACCAGTTATTAGACTTTAGGGAAAGTTCTTAAGATAGGACGAGAATTCGAGGAAAATCGGGAATTTTTCGGTTATTCACTACTTTAGAAAAACAAGTTTGTTTTCGGTTTTAAGAAGTAGGGCCAATGGACGAAAATTTACTCTAACGGTTATTTTGACGCTGAGGCTTGTCTGGTTCTTTTTAAAGTGAGTAAAGAAAAACATCACAAACAATTACATTTCCTTTTCCGAGCTTTTTTTGTAATGGCTATAACAGTTTTAAAGAGCAGTGAAAGAAAAAGATGGCGTTTTTTTGTGTTTGGTATACTTTATGGGTTTCAGAGAGTATTTCGTGACGTGCAATCTGTTTCATTATTGAGAGCCTTAGAAAGATAAAAGAGAATGAAGTGAAAAGCTACATTGCCAGTTTTTTCTTTGTTAAAAAAAGCTATTTTATTTTATGTTATATATATAGGTATGTGTATATTATATATGTTTTTTTTCAGTTACCTCTCTATTTTCATAATTATTCTGTTTATAGATAGTGAACATTTTTGACAAGGCTGACATTACTCAAACGCCTAGTGACCTTTCTGCTGCCAGTTGAGAAGAGCTTTTTATTACCTCAGAAGTAACTTTAACGCTGACTTGAAATTTAGGTCGGTGTATCTTCTTTAAAAACTTTCTTTTGAGGAGCCCAATATTTAAATAGAAGACACTTGCTTTCTTTTTTTTAAACCAAACTGTCATATTATGGTATACCACGCGAATCAAAGAGATCATATATGAAATAAGTATTGTGTTTTTGTTTTGCGGCCTTGTGAACTATTCAAGAAATGTTATAGTTTGTGCTTGGAGAGAAACATTTCAACGTTATCTACTGCGTCTCAGAAGGTAAGACGTGAACAAATAGTATTGCATCTAAGTTCTCTTTGCTAATGATTCCTTTCCATTGGACATACGCTTGCCTGAAAAGAATGCGGTGGACGAGCTATAAACTGGTTCGTTTCATTATTCGTTTACTTATTACACGAGGCATGCGCTCGATATTGGGTTTTCTTCCATTTGTCTTTTCACCTTTATTTTCTAAACATATGCAACCATAACACTCAAGTACGGTCACTGACATGCACACTCACACACACACACACACACACACACACACACACACACACACACACACACACACACACACACACACACACACAAGCACGTACGCACGCACCTACGCACACAAACACACACACGAACACATGAACCTACACACATGCATGCACACGACAGTTATCCGCATAAAACTAAATGGAGCTCTAAGGGAAAGCATCTATAAATAGTTATGCCTTCTTCATGCTATACCCATCACTTTGGCCTTCATTGTCATGACGTAGTTTTGGGTAAGAGTAGAAGCTCAGGTTGGAGGTTGAAGGACTACGTTGTTACCATTATAAAATAACAGAACGTAATTAATTACACAATGTTATATGTTGTAATCTGTAAAAGTCTTGATGTTCATTGACAATTGTTCTACCTTTTTCCCATACCAAGGACCGTTATGGTATTGATGTGTTTTGCTTTACTCAAACAGTCAACCTGTGGTAATATATCTGTTAAACTGCAATCACCAGCATTGGGAACAATGCCCAATCTAATTATTACCAAAAATAATTCCTCAATCTGGTAATGGAGTCAAGGCCCATATTACGATTGCTATCAATCTTACAATATTATGTGCACAGCTCACATACCTCTCGGGAGATTTACAGTCCACATAGAAATCTGCCTTGATTCTAGTAAAAAAAATGTAACAGTTTTCTATTGGAAAAATGACTTTCTTGTGACGAAGGGAAGTTGAGGCAATACAAAGGAAACACTAAAAGAAAATAAAGCAAATCGTGGAAAACCATCCAAACTGCTGGGTAATAATTCTGTATAGAGGAAAACGCTCATTTAAGACTTTGTGAACGCTCCTGTCCTGGAGAAGCTTGTCATGCACCTACCCGGAGAGCTAAGATAAAAAGCAAATCGTTACGTCCTCCATATTATTATGCAACTGTCGCGACCAAAGCAACTACCGTCAGATTGCGTTTTAGAAGTTCCATAATACAGATATATTGACAGTTTGATTCTCAGTTAAAATATTTTAAAATTAATTTTGGTTAATCAAAAGGTACCACTTACGTTTTAACCATATCCGCAAAATCTTAACCCTTCCAGCTCTATGCACGTATATTTTCAGCAGCATTTGTACCTCTCACCGTCCCAAGAGCGTATATTTTCAACTTCAGGCGGGGTGTGTGTGTGTGGGGGGGGGGTGTTACTGAATTTGTGCATTATTCGAAATTAGCGAACCTAATTAAACTTGAATTTTCATAATATTTGTTCATTTACCTTTAAACATATGTTATTATCTAAACATCATTACAATGATGTTACACCAGTTATTAGAACGCAAGCCTCTTTTTTTAAAACTACGTTTGTATTGGCTGGGACGGGGTTAGGGAATGCACAAAAATGTCTGGGGCTAGACCCCTTTTATTCTTTCCTGAGTTGATCAGGGATTTTTGGAGCGCCCAACGGATGTCTTGTTAACAGCACTTACACGATATTCGGCTAACCCACCGTTTTTCACTGGTGTTAAATATCATAAAGAGAGAAGTTCTTATGGCTTAAAAAATAATAATAATATCTAACGCCATATTGAACACACCTAAAATCCTAAAATCAAGTGAAATTCAGGCCTATTACTGTGAATGTTAGGGATATCAGTTATAGTATTTATTTTTTGCTTGAATGGGGCCGCTGTCAACAAATTGGCGAAGAAGAGGGAAGAAATAGTAGGCACCAAGAAATGTGGCGTTCTCATGCTGGAGAGACTGCGGCTAATGAGTAACTTCCCACACGCAGGGAAGTTGAGCGTCCTGTGGGTGGGGCAGTGGGCTGTTATTATCCTCTCCCGTATGTGGACGAACGTGAGGAATAGGGCAGGTGCTAGCAATGAAAGGTACCCTACAAACGTCTCAGTAGTTGTTCGAACTGTGCAATCAGTACGTGTGGTTAATTGTTAGTAAAATCTAGCAATATGGGCGATTCAAATCCCTGAATGCTGTTTAAGTAACGTAAATTTCCACCCACCATTCTTAAACTAAGTTAAAAGTGTCTTTTGGGACATACGATGTCACTGCTTTCCAAATGGCGCCCCACAGAGAATGGAGAATCTCAATGTTTGTACTAGGTCGATCAAGTAAATTCCGAAAAGAGTGCTAAAAACTATATTTATCCTTTGTATGTATACCTTCACTTTTGTATTTTCCTTAGAGCATTGGTGGTATTTTCAGAGTATGTGCTTTCTACGAAGCTATGTAAATCTAATAGATAAACGTTTATTAAAATGGAGCGTTTTTTCTTTTATGTAACTCAGCTTGAGTGCAGGAACAATGACGCGAAATAGAAGAAGGATCTCCATCTCAGCCTCTTCATTTCTCTTTATGCTTCTCTCTGTCTGTCTGTCTGTCTGTCTGTCTGTCTGTCTGTCTGTCTGTCTGTCTGTCTCTCTCTCTCTCTCTCTCTCTCTCTCTCTCTCTGTGTCTCTGTCGCTCTCTCTCTCTCTCTCTCTCTCTCTCACTCTCTCTCTCCATGTGTCTCTGTCGCTCTCTCTCTCTGTCATGCACGCGCACACACACACACACGCACACACAAACACATACATATACACACTCATGCACACACAGACATGCTCATAAACGCACAAAAATATTTCCACACACCTATACGTGTTGTTACATGCCCGGTATGGACGACAAAAAGGCTTTTGGGGGTTCTTATGCGATGAAATAGTTGTAGGAAAGGCTGAGAAAGCTAAAACTGCCTAATTCCATCATTTTGAGCCGAATCGGGACATTGGGGGTGTAGCCCCCCCCCCCCCCCTTAAGACGGCTGTTCAACCTTCAAGGAGTCGTAACCACTTCAACACTCCAGAGTGTACATCTATGGTTCTGATTCTAGTAACAGACAAACTCTGTAATGCCTGCTTAGGAGAAGTCGTGTTAAATGATCACCTTTTAACACATCCTTACCCCAAAATAAACAAGGTTAGAAGATTATTTCTGTCTTAAGATGTCTATCTGATGTGTACATGGGCAACTTGTATCCCAAATAACAGTTCACCGGTTACTTTGGTCAAATTTCTAGGTGCTTTAGAGTTGGCTGCTCAAAAAAGACTCTTGTTTGATTCTGTTGATAGGAAACTTACTTTTTATTTCCTCTTTCTGTTTGAAATATGTAATTCGGTCAACCCAGGCAATCCTTTACGGCCATGATCAACGTGGCCTGCCAACTCACTGATCTCAATTATGTCGGTAGGGATGTAAAAAAATTAACAATCAATTACAGTCGTAGTTAATGATCTGCTACAGCCTCCCAGGAAACACGGTCGGAAAAATGTATGTTCCACTTCAGCAGTATGCCTCGCAAGTCAATATCACAGAGGAGATGCAATCCAATTCTCTGTCTAACGCTACATCACGTTCATGCCGGGTCGACACAAGGTTGATTTTTAGATGGTGTCTATTTTTAGCAGAATATAAAATTCTCTAAAACTTTGATCTGGTTCACCACATTTTTTAGTTATTTACATGAAAAAATCGAACATTCCAAACTCCAAAATATATCTTATCCTGGTTTAGTGATTAGTTTTTCTATCCTCGGCAAACAAATAAGTGCAACAAGATCAGAAGTAACAGAGGGGGAAATGGATTATAAATACAATTTGAACAAAGTCTTAGTATTACGTATTTTCTGGCAATATGTTACGACGTAATGTTCATCTCAAAGACAGGTTGACCCCCACCTACATCACATTCGACTGAGGTCAGGTTATCAAATTGTTGACTATCTAGTGTAATTCCATTACAAATACTCGCTAGTCAATCCTTTTCTTCCTTATTATCACAATTCATTTTATTTTTGATGAGCTCCACTCCCACTTTGTCTGACAGGACAAACTCGTGCTGAGAAATAGGTGGCTTCAGCAGAAAAAAACTGAGATCTACATGTAATATGACCGAACAATCCTCCTGGAGCGGGAGTCAAACACCCGTATTTTGCGTTATATGGTTCAGTGCCTACTTTTTACACCTCAGACACCGTGCAGCTAACCTCCGAGGCAATAGTGAATTACTTTATATAAACTAAGCAATCATTCTCGGTCATTCAACCCAAAATGTAACAAAATTTATCTATAAAATATGACGGGCCCTGTAGCGGATGCCAGAAGTGACCAGCCCTTGAGACTTATTAAACGATACTGCCAATTCATAGTGCTGATTACCTACCTTGTGTCTGCACAAGGACGTCTCACCTAGAGAATAACAACTATTTGTGTACAAAAAGATAATAAGAAAAAATAAAGCAGAGAAATGAAGAGAACGGCACTTCATTTGCAAAGTAAATCTTGTGACGTGTACTCTCCGCCTACTCATAGATTATATTCGAGCGAAAACAAAATGAGCACAAAAACGAAACACTATCTTTTTATATAATGATGCCCTGAAAAACGGATAAAGCATTCTCATTATATTCAATTCCCAGAGCTTATCTTTGACAGGTGCAGACTTTTTCGTAGGATCCTTTAAACAAATTAGGGCTTGTCACAGAACAGACTCAACCGCCTGGTTCTGTAAATCTCATGGGGTCATACATCCGTTCTACAATTCAGTGATCAGTTCACCTCCACTCTCACAATTAAATACTTATCAAACTGTCGAACACATAATTTAAGATAGGAAACAAAATATCAAGAACTGAATACCAAAAGACCAGGAGAACGTAAAAGTGAAAAATGACAATAAGTGCCTGAAGTGGAACGGAAGGTTTTAAAAATGTCTTAGTTGCATTGTACCGTGTAATTGTTGTTGTTCTTATTGTCCATCTTGAAATCGCAGTCGTTGTTGTGTTGTTGGGAGGATTCACTGGTGGATTTATGATTTTGTACTGAGCTCGACTCTCTGGTTAATAGCTTTTGGTTGCTCTTTCCTTTCCCTTTTCATTAATAATTTCTGTTGTTGTCTTTATGCTAGTATAGAACACAAGACAACAAGATAAAGAAAAATTTAATCGACTAATACGGAAAGCATGTAACATTTCAACATCTTCATTCCCCTACATGGATGAATTGTACATAACAGCTTGCACTAAGAAAATTAATTCCATCTTTTTAGACAAGAGACATCCCTTGTTCCTTCAAATTAAAACATCAGTCAGAAGTAAAAGACCCATGCTTCTGATCTGTAACAAAGAAAGATACAGAAGGTCATTTTTACCATCATCTATCAAAATGCTTCCATCTTAACCATCTTGTTTAGTGTACTTACGACCTTGGAGCATGCATCAAAATAACATTGAGTGTGTATCTAGCTTACGATTATTATTGTTTATATTGCTGCTCATTTATATTATGCATGTGATTGTAAGCCTACTTGTGTGTGCATGTGTGTGCAGGTGTGTACGTGTGTGTTTGTGTGTGTGTGTGTGTGTGTGTGTGTGTGTGTGTGTGTGTGTGTGTGTGTGTGTGCGCGCGTGTGTGTGTGCGTGTGTGTGTGTGTGTACTCGTGATGGAACACCAAACCAATGTGCCAGGATCTGGACAATAAAGATGTACTTTATCTTATCTTATCTGTGTGTGTGTGTGTGTGTGTGTGTGTGTGTGTGTGTGTGTGTGTATCTGAATGCGTGCATGTGAGTGTGTGTGCGTGTGTGCGTGTGTGCGTGTGTGCGTGTATATGCGTGGATTTCTAGCAATAAACTACCCCACTCATTTCGTATCTCATTCATGCTACCAGCTTTCATCATAGATCAGCTGAAGAGAACACCCACCACATGCATTTTTAAACATTTACGTTCCTGAGAATGTTTACGACTTGTGTTCCTGCTTGTATCGTTAATTCTTATTTTTTTAGACAAGTCTGCAGCGGAAATGTCTTTTTGAGTGCTTTACCTACTTCTTTTTATATTATGGCCTTTTGAGTCTTGACAGAAATCCTTGAGTAGTTTGCGTGATACGTCTTTGCGTTGGGGGTAGACAGAAGAAGCAGATTGTCGAAGTACTACTTTCCTCTCTACAGAGACTTGGTAATTGCGTTTGAACTCAAGGAAACTGTAAGGGTGTGTCTGCATGTTTCAGGTCTTTTATGTATTTTTTTTCATGATAGGAAATTTGTTAAATTTTAAATTTCGCCCGAGTGGTGACCTACTCTTCTGCGATTTTCAACAATTACGAGATCTTTAACGTTCACAGCATGCACAAGGGACCTCCGAGATTTCGTCTCCTTGTCCGAGAAGACTAGGTGCTCAATATTACTTAGTCTACACGTCCACCAAAATATTCACTTCCAGGCCAGGCTAATACACGACGTTTTTGCAAGGTGTAGAACCGACTCAAGACGATCCACGTCCACTGCGTCAGACCAGTAGCCCATTGTGTTATGAATGAAAACAACAGACAGCACAGGCACAGGCATTTTCAGCATTGTTTCTCGTGCATAGATCTATAGAGACATAGAATGTATAGGTCTAGACAAAACTGCCTTTTAGAAAAAAAATAAACGTAGAAGCTAGATAGTCTATCCCTCGCATTCATTTTAGCTCATACGAGGCGAAGGCTAAGTCTAATCTATATTTAGCTCTCTTGAGAACGAAATAATCTAGGTCAAGTGCTTTAATTTAATTCTTTTTGCTGTTTTTCAACTCAAATCTACTATTGTACAACACGTTATAATAAGATACAATAATTTGATAATGTAAAATGCAAAGAAGAAGCAAAAATGTACTTAAAAAGCAAATTTCCTTCCAAAATGGGTCAAATCGGGCTTCTTAGTCACCTGTACGGCTGACGAAAAAGCGTGAATGCAGAAAAATCGTGTAGTCAGTGACTGACGAAAACGAGCTCATTTGCATATTATGAGCTTGGCCTGTCACTGACAAAAAATGCCAGTGGACTTGGGGCCTTACGTGGGAGGAGCTACCCTTGAGGACCATTTTCTATGTTTGTTGCCCGAGATCAAATCTAAGTACACATATAAGTTAGATATAGTAACATCTCTTGATACGCAATTTTATTTTGGCATAGCTACAACGGTTGCTATGGAAACGGCCGCCATCTTGAAAATAAACAATGAATTTAAAATCCCTAAGGCTTTCATATTTACAGACCAAATTTGACCAAATTTGGTGAGAGTATACCTGAACCAAACCCTATCAGAGTAACAGCAAGTTTTTTTCAATACGTGCAAAAGAAAAAAAAATTATGAGAATTTTCCCAAAGTATAAAAAAACGTTTTCAAAATTTAGGTTGCGTAATCGCTTGCCAAAGGAAAAGTGTTACTTTTTTCGCAAATATCTTTCTGTTACATTGATGGCAGCCTTGCCATCTATGTTTCCTGAAAGTTTCATGTCAA
>NW_004797532.1:404532-407183 GCF_000002075.1 Aplysia californica
AATTTTAATATAGATCTATTTTTTCCCAACAATGATAGCAACCACTGTACAAAATTGGTAAAAACACACATTTGCTCAGCACTATCGGTAATTTTGTATGTGAGAATGTGTGTTGGTATGGGAGTTATGTGTGCGTGTGCGTGTGCGTGTGCGCGCGCGCGCGCGCGTGTGTGTGTGTGTGTGTGTGTGTGTGTGTGTGTGTGTGTGCACTCGTGTGTATGCCTTTTTATTGTTGTGGTTGTTGCTGTTGTTATATTTGTTGTTGAATGGTCTTACAAAGTACACCGAGTTCATTGAGAAGTTATTTGTGCCCATTATGACTGCTCTGGTCTATGAGTGTGCATTGCCAAAGGAGTTTAGTTTTTGTTGGAGTCTCCGTTTTGACAATTATTTGATTTTGATGGAAGGTCTGACAACAGGTCAACTAAAAAAATATAGATTTATCTCTTTTTGAATAGCGCAGAAGGGATGTTTCAACCGCGCTTTTTGATGGTTCTGTTTAGAAGGGTGTCGCCACTTTGTCGGACCCAGGTAATTTGTCTCGATGGAGAAATCAGCTTGGCCACTGACATAGTACTAAATATTGGCTTCTGTCAAAGTGAGATGTCTAGCCTATCTGACTTTAACACTCCTTAGGGAAATAAGATGCGATAAAATAAGATATCATACTTTAATGACTCTGCACTGGAAGAGACTAGCCGTGAGCTTGCATTCGTTTCTGCTGCACAAATGATAAGAATATGTTTCATTCTCCGTCTCTCATTCATACTCACATTGCCACTCTCACTACTATGAAAAATCAGGGTAATCCCAATGATAGACTCGGAGCATGATCATGAGTATACAGTTGTAAAGCCCATATATAATAAATAACTTAGATAACGAGCTGCCCGCATGCTTTTAGAAAGACAACCAAGCGCTCAGGGATGAGATCATCATTTATTATTTTCCACAGCCAATAAAATTGTGGCTAATTAACTGATGACAGTCTTGTTGTCACTTCTGGGGAATGTATCTACTATTTTTTTAATAATCCTCTTAAATGATCCCCTTGGGAAATTTTATTTACAATGGCGTACATCAATACATTCGTCAATACATAATGCATAAATAATACATACTAAGACACACTATCACAAACATAAACACTTGTCACATCATTGCTGGTCCCAGCTGTGTTGCACCTTGTTTTTGAGTTGCAGTTACTCTTTGTTGCTTAAAGACTTACGGTTGTCAGTATGTTTCTGTTGTTGCTGCGCATGCTGCTGTTGTTGCTGCGCATGCTTGTTGTTGAAATTGATGTCACCTTGAAGGAGCTCTCTTTAACTTTTTACAACCGTTACAATAAGTATTTCTTAGAATAATTGGATTGGAAACCCGACCGAGATATCTAGAATAACAGCTACATCCTCTTCCTCAGAGAAGAAGTCTGGTATTGTCCAATTGTGGGTGGTTGGCGGGTGCTCTGGTGTGATTTGCTCCGTATTTCCTATCAAACATCTATCATCCATATCGCTCCTTCTTTTATATATATATATATGTTACTCTCTTGTAGCACATCTATTCTTCGGCACTTATATGACCTAATTGTGTTGCAAGTGCCTTGAAGCCCTTACTAAAACTAAACTAAACTAAAATTGTCCAATTGACATCCTTAGATTCTGATGTAAGTACTTTCCGGTGCTCCTACACACGTCTATTGCCATCCAGCGTTGCTTTTTTGGTTCAATGAATCTTTGTACAGCGTTGTGACCGTCAGACAATGGTGTGTGTGGTTGGTATTCAATTGTCAGCACCTGTTGTTTTTAACTGTTTTATGATTATTTTGATAAAACTTGTAGCTGCTGTTGCGCTGATAAACTTAATGAGCGTCCTTTTTTTTGTAAGCACTGTATGCTTCCCGGGAAGCTGAGAATGTTTCGGAGTGTTCTATGGTCTGCTGGGGTAATAATATAGTGTAAAACGCATAGAGCCTGCTGCTGAGCGGGGATATGCGCTATACAAATGCTATCTATTATTATTATTATTATTATTGGTTGTTGTTGATTTTGCTGGTTTGCAATTATCATTCTTTTCCCCTCTTCTTTGGAGAAAATGGTGGTGGTTGCGGTATTGTTATTGATGGTAGAGATACATATGCCTACTGATATCGATATTTTAGATCTTTTGAACTGTCTCTATACAATTTCCAGTTTTTCCTACCCGTCCTACCAGTTGATTTCCAAAGCGTTTGTCCGGCAGTTGTATCCATATTAAATCGTTTACAAACGCAAACCTTTTCCGATATGGGCCTAAATGGCTTGTAAAGATTTTATTTTTCGCTCTCAATTGCAATGCAAATTGTTAGATTTTTGTCTGCAAGGTCATACTATTTATCGTATCGGATAGGATTTTTCACCAAGATAAGGAGCGCACTGCCACCTTAGTAGATACTATTATCACACTGAACCGTTGTGCGGATAGCCCAGATTTAAATCTCCAACATGGTGTTCTTGAGCTTGGATTGTTTTGGATATTTTCAAGGTTCTCCATCATTTTGGTAAATTAATATCGGAGATAGACCCGACATTCCTTGGTCTTACCCTAGAGTATTGAAAGGGTTATTAAATTCTTCCTACCCACCTCCTCCTCCTCCTCCTCCTCCTCCTCCT
>NW_004797532.1:407484-413214 GCF_000002075.1 Aplysia californica
CCAGGTGGAAATGGGTACCCGGCTATAGACAGTGAACGATCTTGTCAGTTTGATAGTGTTTGAGCGCGTGAAATCCTCAGCTTGCACTGTATTCTTCCGCGGAAGCCGAGAATGTTTCTGGGTGTTTTCAGAGGATCTGCTGGGGTAATAATGGTTGTAAAGCGCATAGAGCGTGCTCTTGAGCATGGATATGCGCTATATAAATGCAATTATTATTATTATTATTATTACTACTACTACTATTGCTACCACAACTACTACTACTATAACTACAACTACAACTACAACTACAACTACTACTGCTGATTGCCATCCATCTTTAAAACTAACTTTTGATATACTGCATCAATTTACTCCAAATTGTGACACTGACTATGATTTAATTACTTTGTAGAGGTTAGAGAAAACGATTTGCCTTTGACAATAAGTATACAATGCTTCTTCTTTGTTAACTGATGTGTACGTTTAGCTGAATTACATTACTTGTTTTCTCATGAGTCAATTGAAATAAGGATAAGAGAAATAAACACCTTTAGTTGTAAGACGCAGTCGAGACAGTCAAAATAACAAAACCCTCAATGATGTTTTAGTCCACAAGACAATGTTCATTATATTTATTTTTTGACTGCTAGAAAGTAGGACTGTGCCGTAAGTACTCTAAACGTTGCTTAAAGTAGGCAACTCAGAAAGAATCCACTCGTTCAAGTGAGGTGTGCCATTCTATATGATGCTACACCTTTTTGAAAAATATAGAGCAGTTTGACATGATGATACAAATTGTTTAAAATTTGCTTCGTATAGAGTTTATTTTAGCTTCAAAATCTCAAAGTCCAACTTACTCGGAATCAAAAGGTATTATGAAATGACCATTTTATTTTTCAAATGGACGCCTCGAGTGCTTGGTGTCAACCACTTGCACTCCAGACGATATTAACTCACCACACTTGCTCGTAAATTGGAAGTCATTATCTGACCGGCGTTGATCATCCTAGAGAAAGGGAGATGTTCACGAGGTCGGAGTAGAATGTGACCATTTATTTTGGAGGTTCTAAATAAAGAACAAGCGTTTATCATCCTTTGCGATATGTTTCGCAAGAAGGCTGCAATATATTGATTACCCAAAAGAGGCATAGAGGTTTTGATGGTACTGATGTGTCTAGAAATGGCAAATCGTTTCTGAACATATCGCACACTGACATGCGCATATACACACCAACGCACTCACACACACACGCGCGCACACACACACACACACACTCACACTCACACACACACACACACACACACACACACACACACACACCTCACAAATACACATGCACACTCATACATTCAAACTCGAAAAAATAATGTTCCTTGAATTTTTAAAGAAAAAGATATGTATTTTTTAAAAGTAGAAGATCTAATTCTGGTTCGACATCCTTCTCAACTCTTATGAATAGAATACGAATTAATGACATTAGCGACCCGCTCCCCGTTTTCTTGTCGGTAAGTGGGCAGGCCGACCCAGCACAGCAAATTCTTTAACAGCGGCGTAAAAGATTTGGGGTTTAGGAAACCAGAGAAAACGCCCAATGGCTACTTCCGGCTTGACGTCATCTCTCGAGTTACTCAAGGAGCAGGGCCCTTGGTCAAGCATCTCTCAAATCATAGCGTTCCTGGAATGCACCGATTCGTCGGAGCTGAGGAGAAAAAAACATATCTAAGAGAATTAATAGAATGTTGTCTATTTTATTTATTTTAAACTTGGGACACACAGCAGTGAGTGATGATTCAGATGCTTTAGATAAATAAGCGAAGCGAAGCATCGTTGTAATTTTTATGTTGTTACATCGACACAATCTGCTTCATTCAAGGCACGGATTGCTTCTGCCCTTTCTGTCACTGTCAATCTGCTCAGAGTTGGAGTGTCCCAGAAGAAAGACGGAGGTCAGTGATGAATTAAGTCATCCCCTCACTGGAATCCAACTTACATTTACTATGTCCTATGGCGAAGAGCCCTATTGCTGCACTGTAGATGCCAGTTCTCAAGGACACTAAATCCAGATTTTATTTTAGAATGGCACAAACCAAAGCTTGTCATATATATTTACTTTACTATTTTCTTCCGCTTGTACCGGTGGGTGTCGCAGGGAGACACAGACGTCTGTCGGCAGCAGGGCGAATGGCCTGTAGGAGGGAAATCCCGTGAGCTCTGAGGGTGTCTGCAGCAGATTAACGCCATCGTCGCCTTGGTCTTCCTCTGGCTCTTCATCCAGAATATTTAATGTTGTTTGCTCTCAGAACTGGATGGTTTGCGGGCATCCGCGTGAGGTGTACGAACCACTTGACCATTTGTTTTTCAATGTGTGGTAGGACTGGTGTTGCTCCTACAGTGTCCCTTATGAATTCATTTTTTATTTTGTCTGTTCTTGTTTTGTTGACCGCTCTTCTTAAGCATTTCATTTCGCATGTGACCAGTTTCCTCTCTAAGGCTTTTGTTAGGGACCAAGTCAGGCACTGATATGTGAGTGTTGGAAGGAAAATGGCGTTGAAAGTGTTGGAAGGAAAATGGGGTTGATGAGCTTCGCCTTGGTGCTCATGGGGACATTGGGATGTTTCAGGAAAGGGCCGAGTTGATAGCTGACTGTGTTGGGTTTCTGGCGACTAGTCTCTATTTCTCGATCTAATTTCCCTTTTTCTGTGAAAATACTTCCCAAGTATTTGAATTCACTGTTTTGTCATATATACCAAATAATTAAAAATTGCCCCTCCCCCAAACCACCTCATAGAAAACACATGTTTATCTTCTAATGTCATCTTGCTAAATCCATTGGTAAGATCTAACATCATATGTAGTTATTATATTTCTCCAAAATATTGATTAGGCCAACCTCACACTGGACTTGAACTTATACATTTTGTTTCCTGTGGCGAAGAGCCCTTCTGCTGCTCTGCAGATGCCAGTTCTCAAGTATACTAAATCCAGATTTTATCTTAGAATAGTGCAAACCAAAGCTCGTGATATATTTTACCAAATACTTAACAATTTACTTCTGGCCACCTTACAGAACTCATGTCTATCTTCTAATGCCATCTTCCTAAACCCATGGTAAGACTTATCACGACAGGTCTCCAAAAAACAAACTTTTAATGGTATAAGAAGCGGAATCCAAATTCAGACCCTGTCATCTTTCTGAAAAAAACCTGTTTTCTAAACAGAAATCTCGGTTACAAATTTTAGGACATTGTCGCTAAACTTGCTAGATATCTGTAGTTTCTAGAAATGTACAGGATGAGAGGTAGAGCTCGCCTCCACTTTTTACCCCATTTTCAACTCCGCTCATGGCAACATAATTTTGTTCTGAAACAACAAGAAGAAAGAAACAACAACCCCCCCCCCCAAAAAAAAAAAAAAAAAAAAACAACAACAACAAAACAACAACGACAACAACAAAAACCCAAACAAACAAAACAAAACAACAAAACAACAACAACAAAACAACAAAACAACAACAAACAACTCGCAACCCAAACACAAACAAAAAACTGCAAATAAAACCATCATCATCAACAACAAAAACACAAATAGAAAAACGAAACAAACAACAGTAACCTTTGTTTTCGATAGTTCACGCCTTTTGCCGTCATTAAAGGAGGAATCTCTCATTCGGCAACTTTTCAACTTCTAATGAAACACTTGTTTTTAGTCGTTTGATTCAGCGTAACACATTCACCATTATGCACTCACAATAATGTGCAACTGTACACTCTTCCCCCACCCCCACTTTCTTTCTTTCTCTCTCTCTTTCTCTCTCTCTCTCACACACTCTCTCTCTCTCTCTCTCGTTCTCTCTCGTTCTCTCTCTCTTTCTCTCCCGTTTTCCCTCGTTCTTTCTACTCATCTTTCTGTCTGTCGCTCTCTCTCTCTCGCTGCCTCTTCCCTCACCTCTCGTTCTCTCTCTCTCTCTCTCTCTCTCTCTCTCTCTCTCTCTCTCTATCTATCTATCTCTCTCTACCTTTGTCTATCTCTCTGTCTCTCTGACTGTCTCTCTGTCTGTCTGTTTTTCTCTCTCGCCTTCTCTCTATCACCCATCTTTCTTGGCGTGTTATCGAGGTGGAATAGACTCACAAAACTGTGTTTCTCAGGCGGAAAAAAATCAATAAGACATGGACAATCCTAGGAGACGCCACCAAACCCTAATATGACGAAGAATCCGTCTGGGTACCAAAAAAAAAAAAAAACAGTTAAAAAGAAAACAACTAAAACAACAACAAAATAACCTCCTCCCATCCGGTTTTCTCTGGATTCGACATCAGGTACCCTGATCCTATTATCGTGCACCATTCAATCACGGCCCCGGACCCGCCGCTTGTAAGTTGACGGACTTAATAATATAGCAATTTCTTTTCTAGGAAGAAAAAGCATGGAGTCTCCGTGAAGCTTCCAGTGAAAATGTTACATCGAAAGAAATTCTTTATTTTAGGTTGGACCTTTCGAAGGAAGTCAGACGCTACCGTGCCAATCTCTGCATGGCGCCACAGAAGGCAGAGAGTTGCCTTGATTGGCAGCTTACGATGCGCCAAATCACACATTCCTGATTGCCTTCGTGACGCATGGGCGGAAAACACAGAATGCAATTTCATATGGCGAGCAGAGTGAACGAGACACGGATGAGGATAGTGCCTAGGGATTCTTGAAATCTTGGTGTTGTTCTAATTATTTAAAAAACTTTGTTCTCATAATTTTCTATAAATACATTGGAAACGGACGATTTGTTTTTACGTAGACGCAGCCCAGACACACATTGCCCCAAAGTATTATGTCATGTTAAAAAAACACAGATATCGAACAGAAGGGAAAAGAGAGAAATGTAATTTCTACAAAGATATTTTCTATAGTTATTTTGTCCCCACCCACTGAAATAACCTTTAAAAAATATCTTGTTCACCACAGACATCTAGAAGCACGATCTAAACTGGAAATGTCAGGTTTAGCGTGAAGCAAAGTAGGTGGTACCACCCATCGGGACCCTCACTGTTTTCCAATATGACACAAACGTAGCTGAAAGTGCGACATTATTGTGTGTCATCGCGGTGAAATAAGGCGCTCGTCAGAATAAAGAAATGAAAGAAAAACAGCATTTTTCTGCTAGCTGGACAATTCTCATCGATTTTTTTAAAAATTATTGTCTCAACACCTCTTTTGTCTATTTGAGAATATCTTTCTGTTTGAATTTTATTGAAAAACACTGACTAAAGGCTCAAAATATACAGTTGCAGTGACCAATAACTCTCAAGCTTTGGAAGTCACCAAACTTTGCCGTCCATTTTCTCGCTAATTTTACCTTATACATCAAGCAGCCACCACCTCCTTCACACGCAAACATCTTGATTCAAGATAGGTTGGACACACTTTGTTAAGACTAAATCATACGCCCTAAAAACTGCCGAGCGCCTGTTTCCACTGTGATGTGGTACATATTACCACGAGTCACAGTGAAGTAAGACATATTATTACTAACAAATTGCGTGCGAAAGTGACACACAATTTGTGTAGGAATTCAGGGACTTCGTCGTAATTTACTAACGTACACAATCCCGATATTATTCAATAACTGTTTTATTTATATTCCAGCGGACGGCCTATACCTATTCGTTATTGCTTTTCAATAGATACAGGTGTCCATGAGGATTGAAAAGAGAAAAGAGAGAGGAGAGAGAAAAATATATATCTCTATCTCTATCTGT
>NW_004797532.1:414076-415333 GCF_000002075.1 Aplysia californica
TCTCTCACTATTTTTCTATTATTTTACCCACCGGTCTCTCTTTTTCTCCTTTTCTCTCTCTTTCTCTCTCTTTCTCTCTCTCTCCCTTTCTTTTTCTCTATCTTCTCACTCTCTCACACACACAAACACACACAGGCATACACATGAACACACACACACACACACACACACACACACACATACACACACAAACACATACACACGCTCGTTATAAGTTATACATGGCGCATTGTCCACGTACCCACTGTTATGTATGGACTTCTAAAAAGCCCATTCTCACGAACGATTGCCAAATAAACAACAGTAACATCAGGTTGATTTGCGGACGATTCAACCATAATTGGGCTCATTCAGGCTGATCATGACTAAACTGCTTGCCGGAATTTAGTACTAAACCTTTCTGAGAGGTGTGAAAATCATAAGCTGATTTTAAATGTAAAAACCCCCACATAAAAACGTGTTGCTGACAACAACAACAACAACAACAACAAAGAAATTGCCCCTGCAGTCACTCGAAAGTAAACCTGAAAGCGTCGAGCAAGTGTCCCATTATACGTATTTGGGTGTTACATTAGACAACAAACTCGACTGGCATATCCACACTTCATAAAAATTTGAAAAAAACAACTATTTTTTCTGAGGAAGCTCATGCATTTTTACGTTGATAAATCATTTATGTCCATATTCTATCATTCAACCATAGAAAGTATGATCAATTTCTGTTTAACAGCATGGGCCAGGATCACAAGGCAACAAGATCAAGATAACTTGAATCGATTAAAACGGAAAGCGTGCAAAATTTCAACCTCTACATTCCCCTACTTTGGTGAATTATACATTACAGCTTGCACTGGGAAAAGTAATTCCATATTTTTGGCGAATAAACATCCCTTGTTCCCTTAAATAAAAATACCAGTCAGAAGTAAAAGACCTATGCTTCTGATCTGTAACAAAGAAAGAAACAGAAGGTCATTCTTACCATCATCCGTCAAACTTTTTCCATCTTAATCACCTTGTCATAAATAGTCATGATATGACCTAGCATGCATCAGAATACCATTGTACGATAACGCCTCGATGGAGGTTCGAACCCAGTACATAATATCAACAGATCCTTTTCTATAAAGCGATTTTCTGTGGAATGAAAGACTCAAAATACATACATACCTCGGGCTACAAAATAGCCACCAATAAAGTCGAATAAAAAATATTTCAAGACCCATTCTTATTCATCATTCCATCTCCCTCCTCCCCCCC
>NW_004797532.1:419814-423194 GCF_000002075.1 Aplysia californica
ACAAACAAACAAACAAACAAACAAACAAACAAACAAACAAACAAACAAACAAACACACCTTTGGTTCAGCTGCGCAACAGTATCTCTGAGACCAAGGATTCTAATATTTTATTATTTAAAATTGTTAGTCTTTTCCTCCATCGACACAATTTAGATCACTATTGGGGCGCGTTTTCGACTCTGCTTTAGCTGAGAGGGATGTAATATCCAAGAAGAAAGGAAAATATGCTTTAAAAAATTCTACCCATTTTGAAATCGAATTTGGGTTTCCTGCATGCGACAGCTAAGGATGTAACAGCTACACACACTCAAAACCGTCATTGACCTCTCGGCATTGTTTCAGGGTACATACGATCACCATCATCCGGTGCCTTGTCGACTGCGTGGGCGATCTTGGACCTCCACTTCACTCTGTCTTGCGTTGCAGCAATGGCGTCTGTTGTTCTCTTGCTGCTCCTAGCCATGTTGTAATCTTGTCCAGTATCTTTTCCCTCTATCTGCCTCTGCCTCTCTTTCCATCAAACTTGCCTGTTGTTACAATATTCTCCAATACTTTTTTCCGCATTGTGTGTCCGAAAAAATTTGCCTGTCGCTTTCTTATATTCGTCATAAGCTATCTTCTGCAATTTGCTTCAACCAAGACCTCTTCATTTATTTGTACATGCGATAGCTTACGTCTAAACATTTTTTGAGCCACTCTGGGGGAGGTTGTTTCCTGTCTAAACACCACAACAAATGATATGTGAATGAGCATTGTTTCAAAATTTGAAGAGGAAGCTCGTTCCTGAAATCCCCCCCCCCCCCTTTTTTTTCCAGAACCCCCACTCCAAAGAAAAAATCCCCCACGCTCTTCACCCTTGCAACTGACCCTAGTGAGTCTCGTAATGTATTGTGCTGTACTATACGGCTACATTCAGCATCGAGAGGTTATAGGGCGGAGCCTTCATTCCAACAGTCTTTTCTGATAGGACAGAGCCAAGTGGATCGAGAGCCGGAAAAAATCCACAGACAATGCAAGTTATAGAACACATTAACGGGTTGGAGCCAGGGGCATTTCCATTTTTGCCTGTTGTTATACCAATTGAGTTAACTCTGGAAGTAAGGGACAAACAATACTGTCTATTCAGCAGTTGATCAATGCAATGTTGCAGAACAATTCGAACTATCATACACAAATTAGAAACACGAATGTGCTTATTTCGTAGCTAGATTGTTGTTGTTTTCCTTCGTCAATTAAGTTTAAGATATAGTGAAAGGAAGATAAACATCTTTATCAATAATATCGAAATTATGCTTCTTTTTAAATGTACCCCTGAACATCAAATCTTCCAGCTTTGTCAAATGATAAGCAAGCACGCCCTCAAAGAGTTAATGCTATATCTTCCGACGTTTGTGGGGTAGCAATTAAGCTCTTCAAACGCATGGAATGTGAGTTTGACTCCCGTGTTTTTACCTGGATTCTTTTCTCCATGAAGTGAATCCATTTGTTCGCGGGTGGCCTTGACAAGTAGTGTCGAAACAGTCCACCTTCTACAATCAAAATTTTATTGATTTGTGTGTAAAACATTCACAAATACAATAGTTATTTCAGTTACAATTACAATAATTATTACAGTTACAATCACAATAATTGTTGCAGTTACAATTACAATTACAATAATTATTACAGTTACGATTACAGCTACGATATAGAGTCCGCTGAGTTTTGCATGGCATTAGACTCACGCTACAGCAAACGTTACAGTAATTGTGTTCCCCATGTCCAGTGATATTAAAATTTAAGTAAAAAGTTTAATAGAAAGCAAAAGAAACAAGTTAACAACATAACTTAAACAGATGGCCCCGAATAAAAAGCAACCACGACGTAGAGCAAAGAGGTAAACACAGTTACATTGATTACGAAAGACACCCCTTCGATCAAACAAGGAAAGTGAACAACGTTAAGAAAACATAATATATTAACACCGATACTGACTTTCATTCCCTCACCCACTCATACACACACACACACACACATACACACACGCACACACACACACACACACACACCACACGCACACAAATTCACACACACACACACACACACACACACACACACACACACACACACACACACCTCCATAAACACAATAACATTGTCTTCTTACACAATATCTGGCAGATGCACATTCTCACAAAAGACGTAATATATATTAAGCGCACCAGGCAGGATGTAAGCCAAAAATATTACTGCCAATACTGCCTTACAAACTACCATAGATTTACTCTCTCTCTCTCTCTCTCTCTCTCTCTCTCTCTCTCTCTCTCTCTCTCTCTCTCTCTCTCTCTCTCTTTCCACCAATACCACCATACTCACCCCTCCCCTCAAGGCGCCACCCTCCCCACCCACCCATTAACAAAAAGTAAATTCACACACATGCACAACCGCCCACAGACATTTTTGAGCGTATGGGCACACTTGCTCAATCTTGACAATCCCCCATTCCTTACTCAGCCCTCCAGAGGCTCTGTGAAGACACTCAAGCAGGCACACGCTGCGATAAAAATTTCAATATATTATTCCCTGGCATATCTCCCCATGCATCTCCAACCGTCACTTAGAGCACACTCAACACGGAAAATCTCTCAGTCCGTGAGGACACAAGTGGCCCATTAGGGAAGCTAATGTCATTAAACCAGCCCAGGGAATATCCACAATGCATTCCCAGAGCCGTAAGTCCCAGTTGGCCAGCTTCTATCCACAAGTGCGCTTATTCACAGTATGCTCTGAAACATGCATGATAACAGCATTGTATGCCGTACAAATTTAACGCAATGGAAACCTAATTTCAAGTGATGTTTACAGCATCTTTGGGGATATTACTACTCTGTTACATAGCAGCTTTTATGCAGCACCATTCACTCTAAAAAGGGTGTAACGCCACTCATGGCTTCTGGTAAATAATTCAATGTGGAGGTGGCTGGTGACCTTGCCTGTTCGGCTGTCAATCCGTGTTGTGTGATAAAGGTTTAGGTCCTAAGCCTGTTGTGCGGAAGATTTCCTGTTCCTGTTAGATAAAAGTGCCCAAGCGGAAAACAAACCTGACTTAAAGGCAACCGTCATAAAGGGACAATAGACGCCGGTTTCTCCTGAGATAGAACCTGTTTAATGATCAAGTTCAGAAAATCGCACACCAACCCAAGCGGGTGGTGTAGAACTGGGATCAGAGAAACGAAAGGTGAAGAAAGAGTGCACTCAGAAAGAACAATATAATTATCAGGCAAGAAGGATCCACGCCATCATTGCTTTCCCAATATATCCCCTCCCTTCCCTTTTGTTCCTTTTTATCCGTTTATTTGACCCACCACCCTCCAACCCCCCCTCTCTCTGTCTCTCTGTC
>NW_004797532.1:425033-430033 GCF_000002075.1 Aplysia californica
CCCCCCCCCCCCCCCCACCTCCACTTTTAAAAAGGATTTAAAAGTCCCTTTGGCTTGACGTCAAGGCAACCCAGACGTGGCTGTACAGAAAAAGGAGACACCGGATGTACGTATGACATGTAGGTCGAGTAAGCTCCAAACTATGTAGAGCATTAGTTTTCTTTACCATTTGTACAATACAGGTAACAGGCTCGAAAACTGCTAAAATCAATCTGAGTTCTCCTCGCGGAACTTGGGTTGACTAATTGTATAGTACGCATGTTCGAATCCCCAACCTAAGCGATGCCCCATTTGGATCGCCATACGTCATTCACGACAGGTACTTTGGATTTATTTTAAGAGTGGGGGGGGGGGATGTTGAAATTTACTCACAAAATCAAACCCGGGAGACTCCTATTTTTACCTGAAGGACGTGATAATGGTCGAACCCATTCATTTCCTCCTTCAACAAAAGTATTGTTTCCCCACTTCCTCTTTCTCAAAAAAAGTTACAGGCTTCTTTCGCTCATGACGTCACGGTGGCCCACCCGTCGCCCTACAGAATGTGAAGAATCCATATTATGCAGGTACGCTAAATGAGTTAAATTCCGTGGAGGGCAAATTTTACTTTTACCCCTTCTCTTTCAGAATTACCTTACTTCTGACTTTCACATCGCCATCTCAAGACTCTCAGTGCATGTTTTGCTAACCCAAATTAATACTAAAACTATCCATACACCATCTTCTGAGATTAGAACATTACATTAACATTATCAATAACAAATTTCTTAGTGAAAGTCTTACGGCACTTGCAATACTTTTAGCTTATGATATATTTCTAAGAGCAGAAGGTTAGAGGTGTCACTAGAGAGTGACATACAAAGAAAAGATAGGGGAGAGAAAAAGACAGAAAAGGACGGTAGACATTTGATAGAAAAGAAAGAGTAAACCATACCATAGCAGCTGCCAACTACCCACAGACAAACTTAGAAATAATAATATTGGAAAAAAACGCTCTTCTTTGACATACTACAAAAATGAATTCACGCGTGTTATGAAGAATCAAACTTCTGTATTGGTCGTACTGGTTGCCCGTTCCGTGCGGCGTAAGAAGCTTTTCTTCTGCAGCTTTTTAGCTCATTAGTGTCCTTGGAAATGCCAAGCTTTGTTCTTGATAGCGATCATTATGTCATGATTTCATGTACCCTTGTACTTTCTCCTAAACTCTTTGATCGGAGAGGCACAAGGGGAATGAGAGTGTACGGTATGGTGGGAAATTGCGTTTGACTTTGCTTTAAGGGATTTGGGCATTTTTTTGTTTTGAATTAAGAGTATTTACATAATGGTCTGTTGTTGTTGTTGTTGTTGTTACTGTTGTTGTTGTTGTTGTTTTTGTTGTTGTTGTTGTTGTTGTATGGTTTGTTTTGTTTTAGTAAGAGTTTTACAGTGCTACCCACAGCATGCCATAAGGTCATATGAGCGCGCGTATTGTATTGTTGTAATTTTATTTATTGTGTTGTTGTTATTTGTTGTTAATGCTACTATTGTCATTATATTAATTGTTTTTCTTGTTTATTGTATTCACTTCACTTCAAAGCTATCAAATTCTGTAGGATAAAGTGATTCTCGTGACAGAGAAATTTGTCTTTTATTTCTGTAGTGTAAGGGATTTTGATGATACAAAAGTCTCCCTCAAACACACAGTGTCCCAAGATTTCTCGCTGTCAAAGGAAGTGGACTGATACGTTTCCGACTTATAATTCACATTCTTTGAGCGCCTCTTCTAAGTACAGAAAGACGTTGATGTGTGCTTGTGGGTGTGGGTGTGGGTGTGCATGTGAGTGAGTGTGTGAGTGTGTGCGTGTGTGCGTGTGTGCGTGTGTGCGTATGTGCGTGTGTGCGTGTGTGTGTGTGTCTGTGTGTGTGTCTGTGTGTGTGTGTGTGTGTGTGTGTGTGTGTGATAGAGATAGAGAGAGAGAGAGAAAGAGAGAGAGAGAGAGAGAGAGAGAGAGAGAGAGACAGACAGACAGACAGACAGACAAAGACAGACAGACCGACAGACCAACAAACCAACAGACAGACAAACAGACAACTTTGGGACCTAGATAGATAGACGATGCAATAGTGAAGGAGAAAGCGAGAGAGTGTGTGTGTGTGTGTGAGAGAGAGAGAGTGAGAGAGAGAGAGAGAGAGAGAGAGAGAGAGAGAGAGAGGGAGAGAGAGAGAGAGAGAGAGAGAGAGAGAGAGAGAGAGAGAGAGAGAGAGAGAGAGAGAGAGAAAGAAAAAGAGAAAACGAGAGGAGGAAGGGAAGAGAATTTGCGAGTACACTAGAGTTTTATGGAATATGGTAAATTGGGAAAAGATCAAACGTTTGGTGACAGTGACATGCAGAGGAGAGCGTAAATTAATTATATTTCGATATTATATATATCTATCTCTAAATCTCTTTTCATGTCTTGATTTCTTGTTTACTTCATTCCAACATCAACAAATTAATCTTCGAGCCACGCAGTCTGCATTTTAAAATATCTTGACGCTGAAACATTCTATGTTGAAATCCATTTGCCCTCTTCTAAGATGTTCATCTCCGTTATTGGGCATGGGTTCTATGAACTTTATCAAGGTGAGGAGGGTTTAGATCCAATGCTCTCAAGGGCTAGACTGTTTGGAGAGTGTCTTTTCAAGGCCTCATTTCAGCGCCAAGAAATTAGCTGACGTCTCAGGGTGTCGTGTGGGAGTAGATTGGCCGACTGGATGTGAGAATTATTGAATAGAGGTAGGTGGTGAGGCATGGATGACTGGGGATTGGTGAATAGATATTGGTCATTGGAGATAGATGGTGAAGGATTGATGGTGAAGGACTGATTATTAGGATGGATGATTGACATCGGGATTGATGGTGAGTGTGATGGCTGCATATGGCCTCACATTATAAAAAGATTAATACTTGTAAGAAGATGAACAAAGACGACCTCTTTCTTGCTTGCTTGCCGGTGAACTGACTTTATTGTTGCATATTTTGCACTGAAATCTCGTGTGAATTCGAAACGAGACAATGATGTATCAAGAAGGGGAAATAATTGTGATTTTAAAGAGTCGTTATTTCAACTTTCGCAAAATAGTTCATTTCCAATTTTACACAATTTCATAACATCAGTCATACATTACAGTGAGGGGTTAAAGTTAAGGGTCGTGATCGTGGATTTATTGCTGTGGATATCTTGGTAGGTTAACACACTGGTCGACGATGAACTATCTGTTGGGACATTGGTGGGTATGACTGTGAAGTGAGGCTTGGGTAAAATGTTGCTAGCATGATAATAATTCTAATCAATAGTATTTGCCGAATGACACTGTCATAAATCTTTCATGTTGTTTGCCGTTTGCTGTTGCTGCAGTTCCCGTGGGTTATGGTAATGTTGGTATTGTTGTTTCAATTTTTTGCGTGGTATTTGTTCGTTTTCATTCTTATGAAAGGGATTGGGTTCCATGCTCGCGTTCCCTTGAATATATTATTTTAGGTGATGGTCTAAACTGTTAACGGGGTCAGAGCTTGCGTTTATGTTCATTCATAACAATTATTTAATTGTCAGCTGCCCTCTCTTATGGATACTTCTGCTTAAAGTATTATGGTTCTCACCGAGACATGTAATTGTGATAACTACTATGTAAATGTGGAGTAATTTATACCGATGAAAGCATCCCCATTATAAGTCATCTACACTTTGGAACTTGTCTTTTGCCTGTGTCCATGCAACTTCGATTTTATGTGAACAGCGGACGCTTACGATTTAAAATGTGGATAAGGAGGCCTATGGCTAGGTTCTAAAGTATTCTATAACGACTTATACAAATCGAAATCTACAGTTATTTTATAAATTCATAAAGTTCAAAACCATCAAAATCCACCTGTGTCATATTTTTATTAACGTTGAATGCTACCTTCATTATCTTTTTAGTTCTGAGAAGTGTGTGTTTTTTTCTAAAGTGTTGCGTGTAGATGGGGGGTTACTAGAAAGAAAATGCAGGTAAAATATTGTACAAATAGAGGCGTTTTACTTTTCCAAAGAAGCAAAATGTTTACACAAACTGTAAAAAGGAATTATCTTGATCACCTGCCTTGGGTATCGAGGGAGATTCCCTCGTAAAAGTGTCTACTTTGCCATCTTTTCATTTAATTCTTTGATCTATTCTGACTATCCGAGAGTGCCCAGAATGAATAGTGAGTTTCAGCTTACCAAAATCTGTCTGGGTGAGGCTATCTATTAGCTTCAACGTGTGGCCGCAAAGGGCAAGCATTAGATCTAGACGTCAAAGGCTGCCGGGTATATCGTCCCGCTCAGACATTGGTTAAAGCCCCTGAAATGTGATATGACCAAATGTTACTCTCTTTGGCACTGTCTCTCTGTCTCTCTCTGTCTCTTCCCTCTATTTTTTGTATCTCTCTGTGTCCCTGTCTGTCCCTCTGTCTGTCTGCTTTTGACTGTATAAGTCTGTATATTTGTCTTTCTGTCTTTTTCGCTCTCTATTCATGTCTCTCTCTATTTCTCTGTCCCTCTCTCTCTCTGTCTCTCTCTCTCTCTCTCTCTGTCTCTCTCTCTCTCATTCTCTTTCTTTCTCTCTCTCATTCTCTCTCGCTCTCACCGCTCATCTCTATAGGCTAAAACAAAAGAAGATTTTAGTCTTTAGAAATAAGGCCTACAGCTCTCGCCCCCTCCCCCCGACTTATTTAATTAAGTGCCATCGAATCATCTGGACGGGGCGTTTTCACCATAGTTAGCCCAAAGCCAGAGCTTTTCTCCCTTCTGAACAGTAGCGCAATATCAATATTTGAAATAAATTATGTAATGTGTGATTGCTATCTGAATCTGGGCAATATTATACCCTTGTTTGTTTTAGCAGAGGTTTTACGGCTCTCGCAACTGCATAAGGTCATATGAGCGCCAAGGGGTGGATGTCAACAGAGAAGTCCTTACAGGGAATCAGATTTGCTCTGCTCACCTCTTTAGCTTCAACAGCAC
>NW_004797532.1:435033-438664 GCF_000002075.1 Aplysia californica
AGAAGCGTGTTTTATGTTCTCCGCGTGGGATGCGTGTCCCATAGCGGCACGATAAAGCAGTGGTGAGCAAATACGTGTAAAGGCGTTCTCACGCACATGAGCACAAACCTATTAGATGCAATTAATTTGTTTCACACGTGAGCAAACACAAACTGGAAATCTTGTTTGTTGTTAATGTGTTCGTATTGCGATATTTTCTGGTTGATTAGTTCGCCGCCGAGGACTGGAATCTGGCCACATTATCGTATGTATGAGTTCATGAACATTTCATAGTTTTCCAAAGAGCGGATCATTTTCACCTTCAATTGGCAGGCATGGGTATTAAAAAATCTAAGCCTGGCTGCCTTCCCATTTGCAGAATTAATAAAACAAAGAGACATTCGTAAAAAGTAAAACGAAAGTAAAAATGACTAAGGTGCAAGTGGAATTGAAATCAAGGCCTCTATGCAGAAACAAAATCTGTTAACTGTTAATGGTGGGTTTTTTTTAGGGGCTAGAGAAGTTGTCCCATCTTACAAAAAGAACCAGGGAAACAAAAAATCAATGTTAAAAGTCTCTCCGAAGCAGTTCAAACCATTGACCTTAAGTGTCTCAGTGCGCTCTCTTCTACACTGAATATTTGTTGAGTCGTCTTGAAAACGCTGCTGAAACTGCTCATGTTCAATTATCGAACTTCTGTTAGACAAGTACTCCAAGTCACACAGCTTCTGAATGGATAGTAAATATTTGTCATGCTTTATGACATTTGCTTTCCCTTTGTATAGTAAATATATCCCCATATCTAGCCATGTCTAAATAATACCATCAATGCTTGGTCTCTGAACACAGATTCTGAAGCAGTTTGGTGTCACTGCGCATGACAAGTTCTAACATGGATCAGCTGGCGAGTGGACTTTCTCCTTTGTGTCACGATTTTACCTCCTGGAAAAATCGATCAAAATTCTGGATAATTAAGTCCCATGTGTTTGCGCCATCTTGTGAGATTTGAACTTTTTTCTGAATCGCACGGACGTAGCAAAATTGAATCAAGCTTCCAATAATTTATATTTTTTTGGTTTTTATAATCAGATTTTATTCAGTTGGAGAGTTGGATGTAACAATGAGGATATGAAAAAAATTATTGGAGTTTAAACAAGACACAAGGGCACTAAGGGCAGTTCACAAAGTGTATACAGGCTTTTCGTTGGCGGTGCTCTCAGTGCAATGTTCCTTAAGAATACATCACGTTTTCATTAAGAGGGGTACAGATTTTTTTCGCGATCTTGATACACATTTTTAACGATCTGCACTTTTTTTTTCATTCATTGTTATAATGTAACTCCCTATTTACATTTTTGTTATTAACAAAAAAAAGTTACCGACCTCTAATATACCACTCAAACGTAATTTATTTGTTTTAGAATGATTCCAAAGTGTTCACGAAAAGATATTGAATAAAGATGACAAGAATCAAATCAACGAAATGGGGTCTTTTGGGAACATATCGATCTTCAGCTTCATACGAAATATCAATTCGCCTTGGTCTGACAAACCTTAATCATATCAATTAATTATGCTCTATAGCGCACTTAACAGTTAATAAACGGTCCCCCATATATACTAACTAGGCCTTTCCACTACTTCCAGGCATTTACATACCTCTTTCTTCTTTACTGATCCGGTTACCCTCTATGCACCGGTGTCTCTGTGGTGTAGCGGATGACTCGTCACAGATTCCCCAGGGAACACGTGTTCGATATGCGTGTATGTGTGTGTGTGTGTGTGTGTGTGTGTGTGTGTGTGTGTGTGTGTTTGTGTGGGTGGGTGGGGGATTTATCAAGTATCTCGGTCTTTCTGCTTAGTTGGGAATGACAAACAGGGTCGAAGCCCGCCTCCTAAATGATCTACATTGTGTTTGTTGAGGAAAAAAAAACATAATTAAAAAACCCTCTTTGCGGGATATGGTTGGTATAAGGAGTCCATTATTATAATGTTCCTCCGAAAGGAAGAATACCTCCTCCCCTCCCCCCCCTAAAAAAAAAGCTGTGATTGAATACCGTTCATATGATTATAATACACTGTTTGGCATAATGAAGAAAAAGAGGAAAGGGGGGAGGGGGGTGAGTTTGAGGGTTTACTTCTTGATGCATGTAAAAGGTGTCTCAGTCGCCCTCGGGCTTGAAATAAGATTTAACTCTTGTTTTCACCTCTAGCACACAAAGGGGTATCCTTATTAAATATAATTTACCCTATCTATTTTCTTATCATCCCCAACTTCCAAACCGATGACTGAGGTGCGGCAGTAAGGAGCTTCGCCCTCACACGTTTTTTTTCTTCTTTTAAATCGATTATGTGTCCTTATCAGCAAAGGTCGGCCATGACAGGGAAAGTAGAAGCAGCTTGCCCCTTAATCTATCTAAATAATTTCTATAGGTCGTTAAACAACAACAATCATAATGAAATACTATTGTTTACAAGGCCGCAAATGGGTATTTGGCAGTCAACAGAAAGGGATTCTATGTGTACAACATCAGTATAAAAAGAACCAGTTGCACCATTTTGTCCGTCTTGAAACAAAATGAGTAAACTTGACTAAACAGACTGGTAGTGGAGAAGATACGGCAAAAACAAGAGTTTTAAATTTCTATACTTATTTGTTAAGAATAAATCGAATTAAGCAAGGCCATGTAGCTTTACAGATCGCTTTTAAGGTAAATGCGCACGACAAAAATAAACTTATTACTGAAAGAGTTGCTCTTTAGCAATCTTTAAGCCACTTGACTACTGCAAGTCAGATCCTTATACTGAAAGACTAGCTCCTTAGCAATGTCGTAAGCCACTTGAATACTGCAAGTCAGATCCCTCTAACATCGCAAAGAGATTCTAGTTTGCCCAACCGTTCTTCAAAAGTCATGAAATGTGCTGTAACGTCGCTCTTCCTTTAAACATCAGTAGTAATTAGTCGCGTGTTTCCTCAAACGAAAGAAAGCAGAGCTTCCAAGACAGTATGCAAAACCAATCAGCACAGGCTTGTGAACTTTTGACCCCCTGAGAATGATGAAGACTTAATATCTTTTGACCATGCCCCTCTCACTGCGGATGGCTGTTTGTATAGTAGGAACTCATCTGCAATTCGTCAGCCGAGAGAGCACATCTCTTCAGAAAGCTCATCTGGCGTCAGGAGGTATGTTTGTGAAGTAAAGGGTGGTATGCTAGTCGTTAGTCGGCTTTTATCTGTGAGACTAGAAGAACATACCCACCCCCTACCCTCCTTCCAAAAAGTTAATCACTAACGACATAGGCAAGTTTTGTTACTCAGGATTGGCCCACATCACATAAAGAATACCGATTTTACGAGTAAAAAAGACGTCTATGAAAACAGCATCAACTTTAAATGACTCACGAATGAGTGTCGTTTTAAAAACGACCAGTTTCATAATTAATATGAAGATTACTAAGTAATAATTAAGTACAATAAAGCAACAACCAACCAAACAACCAATAGGAAATTTCACATCTTACATGGCCTTTAAAAAAGGCTCAAAAGGAACAAACCACACCAGAGGACCTGCAGGAATAAATAAATGAATAAAGAACAGATAAATAAATAGATAGCATACATGTATACAATCCCCCCCCCCCCTTACCCCCC
>NW_004797532.1:442996-444987 GCF_000002075.1 Aplysia californica
TATGTCTATTTGTCTGCCTCTATATTTCTCTCCCTCTCTCTTGCTTTCTTTCTGTCACTCTTTCTAGCATGAGACCCACAGTTTCTGCATCTTCCAAATTGAACAAGAAAGGCGCAGCTTGTTACATTGCACCCCCACCCCGTAAAACAAAGAAAAAGAAACATAAAGGGACTGGTGGCGCCAACTGCGGAGCAACCAACATGAAGTAGCAATATCTGCAAAATGGCCATATACACATATTGAAGGGGCATTTCAAGTCTTCACGATTTCCCTGTCTTCTTCTTTAAGTTTCTGATCAGAAAGAAACATCGGTGAACATCGTTTGCCTTTCCGATATCTGTTGGACGTTATCAGTATTTGTATTGTTGGATGTTATCAATACTTGTATCGTCCTAGCTCGTGCTGAGAAGGTCTTGGACATGTTAAGGGAACAGAAGGGATTATGACGTATGGAAGGCCTGATTTCAGCGCTTATTAAGAGTGGCCCTTGCGTAGTTACAAAAAAAGAAGAAGTTTAGATTACGTCTAGTAAACCAAAAACTTACAAATGAATGTCCACAACTTTTTGCGCTCTCATTTATTTCCTCAAGGTTTTATTTTTAACATGTAGTCTATGAAACAACCAAAAAGCAATGGAACGGTTGTAAAGTAAGTACGTTTATTCAGTGTTTAAGGCCATTGGCCCACATTACATCATATAAATCATTCATTTGATAAACAAAAATAGTGAAAAAGTACAGATTGTGCTCATATCTTTTATCATGGGTCAAACATTGCCTATTTCTTTCACTGGGGTGAGTCTGGCAGGGAAGAATTAACATTATCCTTTGTAGGGCAAAATTTTGACTCTAGAAGATAAAGTGAAATTGATCTTCAATTTCGTGAGAATTACACCTCTCACATAACAATCGCACCGTTGAAATGTAATGATAAGCAGGGCGTCCAAAGAATCGACGAAAGAAATCATCCCACAGCGGTATTCAAAATCTCCAGCAAAGTGTTCGAGCTTGTCTGGAAAGATGGTTAACACCAGGATCAAAAAGAAATTTTATATAAATGTTTTCTCTGATACAAAAAATGCACATTATGGTTATATCGTTTAATTTTAAAAGGTTTGAAAGTTGTCAGTTTCACTCAAATTGTGGTTGAAATTAATTTAAAAACAAAACAAAACAACAACAAACATACCCATAACAATTATCATACAAAGTGTGCCAATGTTATAGATCTACGTAACAATTTAAAACTCTTTTAGTTTAAAATATTGACACGGTCTTCCAGGAAAATTTTCTCCCCTGCTGTGACAAAAGAGCCATGGTTTATTGTAGTCGAAAAAAATTAACATTAAACAATCGATCACTTGGAACAGCAGACGATAAATGTCTTCAAACAGAAATAAAAATGAATGAAACTGTTTCCTGTTCAGGGGTGACTGCTAATAAATTATTACGGTATGACGTGTGTCCATGTCAGTTCCAGATATCTAATTGCCAGAGAAACAAGGAGACAATTGTCTGTCCTAACGAAGTTTCTTTGTTTCTTTGGTTCAGAACGACGTATTTTATAGTTAAAGCTGAGTCGTTCATGACATAGTAGCAATGTGATGTCAAAATAGCCTAATGAATATTACATAAATCTTTCCATTTTGGTCAAGTAAAGAGGTAGTTTTTACACAGTGTGAATTAATAGTCTTGCATGTCCTCTTGTAATCTACTCAGTCAAGCGTGAAAAACATATTGCTTTTCGTCTAGGCCTTTTTCTTCTTTTAATCCATCAAATATGATTAGCTACGATTATTTCATTTTTTCCAAACCCACCGGGTTTCATTTCAATATCAAACAGCACACAGTCTTTCTCTCTGTCTTTCTGTCTCTCTTCCACACTCGCACACACACACACACACAAACACACATACTCACACATACACCCACAGACAAACGTACAAATACACACTCACGCGAGAGTGCAGAGGAGAGAAAGAGAGAGAGAGA
>NW_004797532.1:445524-450987 GCF_000002075.1 Aplysia californica
TATCATATTGCATACAAATCGACCTTCGTAAGAAAAAAAAGGGGGAAACGTCTGTCGAAACAACTCACTTTGACGTGGTAAAAAATTTTCTTTTCAGATATTTCTCTGGTTGTCGATGTGCGGTCACACATGGCCTTGAACTTCCCGAAGTGTCGCATGAAGGGCAGGTAGGTTAAGATGATCTGGTTGTCAACTGGGAGGACAAAGAGGAAAGGGGAAGGGACCGTTAGAGTCCATTTGGGACCGTACCCGACTCCTTAAAAAAATTTTGCTTTTGATTTGGTAAGTGTTTTACGGTGCTCGCAGCTGCATAAGGTCACATGAGCGCGCGTACCAACTCCTTATTGTGAAAATAATGCCCAAGAGTGACGGAGAACGATCAGGATGGTATAAAGTTTTAAGAGTATCCGAGCACAGAAATAAATGGAGAATTATCATAGCTGATGTTTGTCTCAGATCTGGCGCTTCATTATGATGATGGTGTCTCGGTCTCAGCAGAAATTTGCTAGCAGCAGTTTTTAATATGTGGAACTCTTCCCGACAGACAGACGGACATTTTAAAGATGGAAGTGATGTTAGCAAAAAAGGCATTGTGACATAGGTTTTGGTCCAGATCTGTTTCTCATCAGAGCTTTCATAAGATGCCACACTCATCAGCTGATCAGAACAGTCACAAGATCATCATGCCACAACTGAAGGAGTATCTCTCTCTCTCTCTCTCTCTCTCTCTCTCTCTCTCTCTCTCTCTCTCTCTCTCTCTCTCTCTTCTCTTATTCTGTCTTTCTTTCTCTCATTCTCTCTCATGCACCCAAATACATTCTCTCTCTCTCTCTCTCTCTCTCTCTTTCTTCCTCTCTCTCTCTCTCTCTCTTTCCCTCTCTCTCTCTCTTTTTTTCTCTCTTACCTACTAGCTATCCATCTCTTTATTTTCTCTCTTTTCATTTCTCTCATTTTCTTTCTCTTACTCTCCTCTTCAGAGGAAATACGAATTAAAAAAAATAGTTTGCAATTTCAAAAACCTTACTCTCAGCTTGACAATGATACCTTTCTACTTTTAGCTTAAGGGTTTCTTTGAAAGTTATTGTCTATTTTAAGTGAAGTGGTTTTAAAAAAAATGAGATTTGTGCTTCAAGGGATTTTGTTTGTTCAGGCTTATACTAGCGCTGCAGCCTCCCAAAAGCTGCAAATGTTTACGATGAAGGCTCAATGAATTGAAGTCGCTTTGAGCTGAATTTTTTTAGATTAAAAAAAAAGAAGCAACAACAACAAAAAGGACTCCAAGAAATTTGGCAAAACACGTTTGTGCAGAAATGTCAAATCTCTCCGGAGTGTCTTCCTGAATGCGTTTCTAATCTATCTGACTTGAAATGGTTAAAATAGGTAAAAGAAGAGGCAGGGGGATTATTTGCTTTTTCTATCATCTATATCTCTATAAAACATACTTCACTAATTTCTTCATCTCTCTGTCTGTCTTCTGTCTTACTCCCCCCTCCCCCCCTCTCTCTCTCTCTCTCTCTCTCTCTCTCTCTCTCTCTCTCTCTCTCTCTCTCTCTCTCTCTCTCTCTCTCTCTCTGCTTCCTATTTTCTGGCCATCTCATTTTGTCTTTCTCGTTGCTGTCTGTCTGTCTGTCTGTCTGTCTGTCTGTCTGTCTGTCTGTCTGTCTGTCTGTCTGTCTGTCTGTCTGTCTGTCTGTCTGTCTGTCTGTCTGTCTGTCTGTCTCTATCTATTTAGCTATCTTTCTATGTATATATATATATATATATATATAAATATCTATTTACAGGACCGATTTTCGAGTGAGAAGACATTTCTATCTAGTCTCCGTCAGTCGGTGTTGACACTGATAGGCAGAGTCGGAAACCCGCCTCTTTTAAATGGTCTATATTATTCTGTCGATGGAAGTGTAAAAGCACCTATAATTTTTTTTAAATGTATAAAATATTTATCTAGTCAGTATATCTTTCTAACAATAGTTCTATTTAAGTCTTCCAAAGTTGCTATCAATAAAAGTTTGTACAAAGCTTCTGTTTCCCTCTGAAGTACTACGTATATTTTATTACAGTGCTCCTAGTTTCTCTTCTTTTTCCCTTGGACCACAGAATGAACTGCACTGTAATAACTGACGGCTACACGTTTTCAGTGTTCGTTTCTACAAGGAACTTTTTGCAAAGATTTTGGCCACATTATCGTCGTTTGATACTACCCCTCTTTGTGTTTAATAATCAGAACTCTAAGTCCTGATAGATAGAGCAGAATTTTAGAATTTCATAAAGTACATTTTAACCGCAATTTGCTCTATAACACATTGGAAGTGGGGTCATGTTATCGTGGAATATATTATTTTGCAACTTCAAATTTAGGTCTTTAAACTATATAATATTTTTCTGCTCTTGCGTTGTTGGTCGGGGATTTTATCTAAGTCATATGATGCAGACAAAGTGTCTATAGTATAAGGATAATTACGGCAAAAAATCCGATAACGTTTTTTCCATGTGCAGTTTCTCACATACACATACACACACATAGACACACACACACACACACACACACACACACAAACACATACAAACACACACACACACACAAACACATACAAACACACACACGCACACACAAACACACACAAACACACACACACACACACACACACATCCCACACCACCCATGCCATTTAGTTTCTCTCATATTTCTTAATCCTGCCTAACAAAGTACATATAGTGGGAGGTTGGAGGGCGCTACCTGTAGGTCCTACTTCTTTTCTGATCCTCTATTGTTTCTGCCTGTCTGTCTTGCTTTTTCCCTGCACTGAATAGCCATTGTTGTGTCGATGTGCTTTTCCTTATTCAAACAAGCTTTTTCGGTATGCAAGTTAAATAACATAGTTTACCTCGCCCCCTCCCCCCAACCCCCAGCTTTCCTCCCTATTTCTCTCAATACATCTGTTCCTCTCATTCCCCTCATTGCCCCAAGGCTTTTGGTTGCCTCCCCCCCCTCCCTTGCATCATTCTGTCTTCCATTTCACAAAAGCGTGAGTACTTTACATTTTCAATATCCGGTCGTTACTGCATCCTATCACTTCATCCTAACAGTTGCCGTCCATTTGGTATTTGTCGCCTGGAACAAGTAAGTATCCCATTTTTGAGGTATCCCAGGGGAGTTTTATGCTGAGATTCTATTTTCATCGCTGACATGGAACAGAATTAAAAGAAAAACAGTCGTTTATTAGCAAGTGTTTTGAACCCACCTGGGATGCAATATTGTTACGTAAAGCTCTATAAATAAATGGGAAGATACCTTTCAACATTTTGTGCTAATTTTGTGAGTATGCATAGATCTATATCTAAATGGGGTTTATAGACGTAGGATTATCATTGTAAGGTATGTTGTCAGATTCGTTTGTTTAAACAGTTTTTGAGAAAAAAAAGAACTGTTCATCTTCATTTTGTTTTATGTTATTTTTATTTTTATTTTTTTGGGAGGGGGGGGGGAGTGACTCATCAGTACTCTAAACCTTCTGTATCTCCACTGGGAATCTATTTGCAAAAAAATGATTGCTTTATTGCTAAAATGGTGTTGAGTTTACATAATATTTCTTCCGACTCCCATCAGATCATGGGGCTGAGCGGCTGGAGGGCAATTCCGGTAGGACCTACTTTTTTTCTCTTTCACCCTGTTGATTCTGTCTATCCATCTTGCTTTTCATCTGCATCAAACTATCATTACTGCGTCGATACTCTTCTCTTCAATCAAACAGATCCGAGCGCTGCCAGAATACTAGCCTTGGTAGCCCACTTGGTTAACCTCACACTTCCTGTTTTTGTTGCTCTTTATCATCCCGACTTTCCACGTAATCTGTCTTCATATCGGCTAACCTCCCTCTCCCCCCCCCCCCCCCCCCCCTCATGTCTTCTCTCTGTGAAATTGTGCCCCTTCCGGCCCCAATCTCCCTCTCTGTTCTCATTTTTTGTATGTAAAAGGGTACAATCCATAAAAAAAATTATCTGCATAAATATTTTGCACAGAAAGAGCGTGGGAAAGAAAGAGAAAGAGAGAAAGAGAGAGAGAGAGATGGATAGATAGACAGATAGACAGATAGATAGATAGATAGATAGATAGATAGATAGATAGATAGATAGATAGATAGATAGATAGATAGATAGGTAGGTAGATAGATAGATAGATAGATAGATACAAATAAATAGACATAGAGAGAGAGCGACATAGATATAGATATATATATATATAGATATATATATATATATATATATATATATATATATATATATATATATATATATATATATATATATATATAGAGAGAGAGAGAGAGAGAGAGAGAGAGAGAGAGAGAGAGAGAGAATAATGTTTGTTTCTTGGTAAAAAATATGGAGGCTTGAGCAGGAGGTGCTGACATGTGTTTCGTATTTTGAAAATCGCCTTGTGTATCTCCCTTAGTACTTCATCTGGGAAATATCAAAATAAACCATAGCTGAGCGAATATTAATGAGTAAGGTTTATTCAACTTTGATGGGCATAGTTTGGACTATAAAAGATAAAGTAACATTCATCTTCAATTTCATGAGAGCTACACCTCTCACATATTATTTCAAGATTAGGAACAACGAAAACTTGTTATTTTATTGGCACTGGGTTTCTTACCCAAACTTTGGTCTGACTGGGATAACGATTTTAAGAGGCTAGTGAACAAAAATTTGGAACTCACGGGGATTCGAACCTCTTATTTCAACGCTACAGATGCTTGCTGTAAGCAACTTCACCAACCCCCAAGCGTTTCTGGTAGAGCAAACGGACTCCTATATCATCATTATTTGGTGAATTTCTTTCGAATTAGCGCTGAGACACCCACAGCCGAAAATCCGTACGTAATGCTGCAGACAGTCAAGGCTACGTCAGCAAATAGTTCCCATTCATTGATCCTGGTCCTGGAAGACTTATGCAAAAACCTTATGCAAATGGCCTCTTCTTCTTTACGAAGTGGTATTACCCCCCAAAAAACCTTGGGGATAATAATGCAAACAGAGTGGAAGCCATGTTATATCTTGCGCTGTACCATTTTGCTATCGTGTTATAAAGATAGCTCAGACAAGGCACCTCTTGTTTCCTTTCTCTCTCACTCTCTATCCCTGTCTATCTATCTGTCTATCAGTCGAAAAGACAATATATGATAAATACATATATGCATGTGTATCGTTTAAAAATAAATTTTGATTTCTCCTTGTTTCTATTATTTTTATTTTACGTCTCCCTCACATCTCTGTCTATCCTCGCCTATTATTTCTTCCTCTCTCATTCTTTTTTTCTGCCCCCCTCTCTTTCTCTGTTACTGTTTCTGTCTCTTCGTCAATCTCGGTCAGACATAATCAAATACGCGCACAAACACGTAGAAAGAAAGAAAGAAAGAAAGAAGGAGAGAGAGAGAGAGAGAGAGAGAGAGAGAGAGA
>NW_004797532.1:454050-458860 GCF_000002075.1 Aplysia californica
CTCCTCCTCATCATCATCATCATCATCATCATCATCATCATTATCATCATCATCATCATCATCATCATCAACGTTGTCGTCGTTTTCGCTATCGATCTGCTGAATGAGATTTTGGAAGACTGGAAAGCAATCAATTCGAGATCATTCTTCCCATGAGTGACCACGCCACCCCCTCTGTCCGTCAAACACCCTTGACCGCTCAGTAAATCAATTACTTCCAACTGGTGGATTCGCCACATCAGCCCAAACCATTTTCTATCTCTGTTACATTCCCCCTCCCTACATGGACCCCCCTCACCTCCAAATTAAAATGAAATAAAATCGCACCCCCCACCCTAAATATATTAAAAATAGCAACAACTAAAACAAGAAAACCAAGCAAAACAAAAAAGAAAGTACGAAAAAAAGCCCAAAACAAATAATAAACAAACAAACAAACACAAAAGTAATTACACGCCATTTGTTTTTCTTTATCCAGTCACATTTTAAATCCCCCCTCCCCCTTCTCAACCCTCAAAACCGAAATGCTCTCACATTTGTCTCACGTTTCTTCGCCTACCAGGACCTTCGCTATCTTCCTTAACTTTCAGAAGGGTTCCCCTTTTCCACCCTCACCTCGTTTCCCGCTTAAATCGATCTCCTAAAATCCCCTTCCTTCCTCCGTCCACTCCCCCGAGCAAAGCATATCTCCTTTCACTATCCCCTCACCCCACTATTTCTGTCTTAGTCTTAGCCCGATTTACTGTTATGTGGTGTCAAAAAATTCTGAAACTACATACGCACTTTGCCTATGCGCTCACCAATCCAGTATCCTGACCCTGTACTGTCCTTCACCCTTTTCTTGCTATTAAAATTTGTTTTCTATCAGGCGCTCGTCAACTTTTGGGAATGTGGAGTTATTAGTACTATCGTATAGCTTGTTTATTTGTCTATCTTTTGATGAGAAAAAAAAACCCATTTGTTTTTTTACTAGAAATCAAGATATTTGCGATTGAAGGAGATGGGATCACCATGATGCCTCAAATATACCACTCTGTCTTTTTGTATAATACATCTTTACAATTTTTATTATATGTGGTTATCTTTCCTTCTGTCAAGGTTACCGTGGTTCCCATCAGTTAACCGTGAATCCGGTCAAGTAGAAAAGACCCCGCAACACCCTGGAGCACGCATAGAGAGGGGAGGAAAGAAACAAAAAAAAAGAAAGGAAACCTTTGGTAAGACAAGGAGAAAGACATTATTATTAAGTAGAAAGTAATTTTTTTCAGTGTTTAAGGCCACTGGCCCACATGATATCATAAAAAACACTCAATTTTTATTTGTTAAATAAAGTTTCAGTAATGAAAAAGTACAGGTTGTGCACATATCACTTATCCTTGAATATTTCTGTCACTTTGTCGAGTAAGGCTGGGAGAATTTACAATTTCCTTTGATGAACAAAGTATGGACAATAGAAAATAAAGTGGAATTCCTCTTCAATTTCATGAGAGTCACACCTCTCACATAAGACTGAATTTATTTCTTTCCACTGATACAGATTGTTATGTAATGGAAAGCTATGAGTTTTTAACAAGGCTATGACTCTTCTGTTCCAATATTTAGGGAGGTTGGCGATATACTCAGCTATTTCTTGAAACGGAATTGCAAGAGTGAATAAATTATACTTGCTACAGACGTTTTCCTCTTTGTTCTGCACAGAAAGATTAGCAAGCCTACTTTCTACTTCACTGAGAAATTATCTAGTACTTCAAGAACTTTGAGAAAATCAGGCATTTTCAAAGCCTAGAGAAATTATTTAATAGGTTTTTAACTTCAGTAGCCAAGTTTACCCTGTCCAGTAAAAACAGATTATGAATTAATACAGAGGCGCGAATAGTTCGATTGCAAGAGACAGAGTGTGTATGTGTAAAATAAATAAATAAATAAATAAATAAATAAATAAATAAATAAATAAATAAATAAATAAATAAATAAATAAATAAATGAAAAAAATAATATTTTATTGATCCCCGTGGGGGCATTTGAATCACAACGTCAAACTGATAATCATGCCAACATAAATATATAATTACAAATACGTACATACGTAAATACGTACACAAATTAACAGTATGACATCAATACAGAACAATTTCACAAACATGCCATTTCTGGTCGCCATGGTAGAGCGCCCTGGTTTTATTTAGCTAAGCTTGTCGTGTCTTGCTCAAGGACACACCCCAGTGACCATCCTTCTGAACCTCATGTCACCGACACTTACTTTGCTTGACTTTACTTTTTGAGTCTGAACTCAATACATGTACTCAATTAGCCACCGTATATTTGTAGGTGGGTGTTTATATTTAAGTGTGTGTGGTGTATGTGTGTCAGTGTGTCTGTGTGTCTATGGATGTTTGTATGTGTGTTTGTGTCAAAGTGTGTGGGTGCTTGTGGGTGCGTGTGCAGGGCTTGAATTAGGTGTTCAGGAGGGCAGGCAAAAATTGCCTCGGTGGGGCCTAAAAATCAGAGGGCACCGAGGTTATTTGCTAGGGCACCTAGGCAAAAATTAAAGGTGATAATTTTGTTGATTAAAGTTGGTAATACTGGATCGTGCATCACAATGTTTATACAAATAACTATAATATTTATTCTTGCTCTCTACAAACGTATAGAGTTATCGGAATTTTAAAAAAAATCATGAATGGAAACTAAGTAAATCACAGTAAAACCACACCAAAACAAAATTTTAAAAAATCAGTTAAAAATCAAATAATGATCACGATTGAATCTGACTTTTAGATGCCTTTATGACCAGGTTATCTAGCTCTTATTGATTAGATTAAGATGAATGAGTATGATGGTTTACAATAGGGCACGATAGAAAACAGTAAATAATATGACCAATTAAGACATTAATCATTTGAGATTCAAACAGAGTGGTTTATAGGCAGTGAGGCAGTGTAGTGATAAAATAAAAACAAATCATGGGAAATGAAAACAAATTTTGAACTTGTATGAAAAAGAAAAAAAGAGGAGTGAAAACAACTTATGAACTTGAACGAAAAAAACAAGAATGAATGACTAAAAATTTCTGTCAAGCGGTTAAACAGTGTGAGGTTCTGACTATGATGATACGTGAAAACAAGTTTGAAAATACATGTTTTAAAGTACATGTATGTTGTTTAAAAAGACCTAAAACAATCAGCATGTCATATTATGACTTATGACTAGATCAGAATATTGAAAATATGTTGGCACACACAATATATAGAAAAAGACTGGCTTACCGTTTGTCCCTTATGGGGAAAACAAGTGATTTTAAAAAGTATCACCAGAGAAGATGATTTCAGAGAAAAGTGCTGTTTTATCAGGACGTCTAGTTGTGAGACTCATCTCTTGCCACATCTCTCACATCTGCAGCCTTCTTTTTCACCCAGATATTTTTTCAGACACCGCTGCTGAGGTTTGGTTATCATTGCTGTGAGTGTGTTTGCACTAGCCATGACAAAATGGACACAATTATCAAGCTGAGCAGTGTCAGACTGAAGCTTCGATGAGATTTCAGACATGTCGGACAGGATTTCTCCATACCCCCCGCCCTCCCACGCGTGTATCTTAAAAATTTTTTAAATCAATAATTCCCCCCATTCCGGAGTCCGGTACTTCGTGGTGTTCACACTTTGAATGAACTTTGGTGACCCCAACAACCAGTGCTCACACGATGCCGTGTCTTGTGATTAAGTTGTGATACCAATGCTCAGGTTCACTGACCTGCCTCGGTGGCGAACCCGACAAGA
This sequence comes from Aplysia californica, assembly GCF_000002075.1. Lineage (NCBI taxonomy): Eukaryota > Metazoa > Mollusca > Gastropoda > Aplysiida > Aplysiidae > Aplysia > Aplysia californica. The sequence goes on from NW_004797532.1 coordinate 457,827, forward strand.
CGCTTGTACAACATTCTTTTCTTTTACAGAAGTGACAGCACAGGACAAATAGTGATTTATTTTCATTGTGGCACATTAAAAATAAAGGGCACAGCAAAAACTGCCGCGGCTGACCCTTTGATTTTAAGGGCATTACGGCAAATTGCAAAGGCACCAAGGCAAATTGCCGCGGTGCCGCGGTCTATTTCAAGCCCTGCGTGTGTGTATGTGTGTGTGTGTGCGTGTGTGTGTGTGTATGTGTGTGTGTATGTGTGTGTGTGTGTGTGTGTGTGTGCGCGCGCGCATGCGGGTGTTAGGCCTAATTCATACACATGCACGCACCGACAAAAGAAAAACGGAGAGACCGGCAGAGGAGAGTGAGAGTGAGAGAGAAAGAGATAGATAGACAGATAGATAGATAGATAGATAGATAGATAGATAGATAGATAGATAGATAGATAGATAGAGAGCTAGAGAGAGAGAGAGAGAGAGAGAGAGGGGAGAGAGAGACAGAGAGAGAGAGGGAGGAGGAGGGCTTCGGGCAAGATGAAAAAAGAGGAACCGGACGGTCAGTGGTGACAATATCCCTAATTGAGCGTCCGTAAAGAGAACAGATAAAATCACCGCAACTTTCAAACCGCCACAATTATCAGGGCTGGTTATGTGGAATCTGGTTTGAGATAAGAGGTTGATTAGCGGGAGAGATGGGTGGCCAGGGACAGGAAAAAAAAGAATAATGGGGAGTTATGCGAGGACAAGAGTGGGCGAGAAAGACAGTATCAGAGAGAGAGAGAGAGAGAGAGAGAGAGAGAGAGAGAGAGAGAGAGAGAGAGAGAGGGTGGGGTGGGGAGGGGTAACCAGAGAAGAAATTGGTGGAAAAAGAGATGGAAGCAGAGAAAGCATAGATGGAGAATGAGAGGGAGAGAGTGTGTGAGCAAGAGTAAAGATGGAGGGGAGGGGGGGGGGAGAGGAAGACAAGGAGAAATCAGAAAATTTTAAGTTGGTTTCTGTTTCTAATTGAGATGGCTCGGGGAGTGGAACAGAGGGGCAAGGCC
>NW_004797532.1:460608-462733 GCF_000002075.1 Aplysia californica
TAGATAGATAGATAGATAGATAGATAGATAGATAGATAGATTGATAGATAGATAGATGAGTAGGTAGGAAGGTAGGTAGATAATATATAAAAGAAAATTATTTTTGTGTGGAGTTGGGTTGTTTTTATTTTTGTTGTTTGATTTGTGATTTGTTTTGTTTTATTAAATCGAGATGGGAGGGGCGTTAGGTGTATTTATTTAACATGATCGCAAATGCGAATTCAGTTGATTTTTTTTCCTTCGTATATATTTTTATTTGTTTGTTTTCGAAAGAGATTGAGTGTAGTGGAGACCCAAATTTTCAAGTAATTAAAGAAATATGAGAATTTTTCAGATTGTGAGTTTGCTTGCACGTAACTAAAGTATGTGTCTTGTAATTTATTGTTGTGTGCTAATAAAAAGATGACAAAAATCTAAACTGACATATTAGATGAATGGGGTATTTCTTTACATAGCAGATTAAGCTGAAAGATCACTTTAGCCCGGTAAAGGTTATGATGATATTAAAGATAATAATTTTAACAGAAGTTGTCTAAATAAGATTCAAAATTGTTTTTAGAAATACATAACTCAGTCTAAACAGAGACATGGCATGTGCTGTTTCGGTTAAAGGAAATAAGGTAAAAGTAAATCTACCCTCCCCCCATCCCCCCACACCCTAATTTGGAACGACTTGACTTAGTGCGCCGATCCGGGATGACAGTGGGTGTCAAAATGGGATTGACGCTGTCTTCATCGAACAGGAAACAGGTGTATGTGTCCATTACTGTGTTCAAAGATATGATGCGAAAAGAGGGTGGTGTTAAATGATTTAATTTATTAAAATCAACTGCGTGGTGCTTTCTTTTTGTTTTTAACTATGGTCATGTTTTTCTTTTAGAGAGAAATTATGTTGTATTGGGTATTTGGTAAAAATATATAAAATGACTAGATCTATTTATTTATGTTGAAAAAACTTAAATACTGCTGAATCATTTAGAGAGCGTTGATAAGGCTTCGAAATACGAGTATCAAGGTAAAACCTAAAACATTTTTTGTAGTGGTATTACCTTTTTTAATGGCCTGACTGCAACCCCATGTTCATTTATTATGTTAGTGCGTGTTTTGTACGCACACAGGGAACTAAAAGATGCCCAAAATTCTTCGATGATGTACAAGACTCATAAACCCTTGAAAGGGGCAACGGTGACTCTATTATTGATAGAGAAGGAGAGAAAAAGAGCAGTTGCATCTGTTTCTTTGATACTTAGCCTTTATGCCAATCTCGTAATTACAGAAGAAGGGTCCATGTCTCGCTCATCACCTCCCTTTAAAAGTAGCCTGTGTATTAGTATATACGTGGGAGGGGGATGGGTGGGCGGAAAGCACTTTTGTTGTTTACAGTTCTGACGAGGCAGCTTTGAAAATAAGCTCATAATAGTCTTTTAGGATTCTGACGATGTTTGTCTTCACTTAACACTGCTTGAAATATCATATTACTTGTAAGGAATCATAACGACGGTTTTTAAATCAGTCGGTTTGTACACAGTTTATCTCCTCGTGGAATTTATTTATATTAATGAAATAATGGGAAAAAATTAACTTGATTACAAAGCACAATTTAGCTTACAACATCGATCCTCCTCCGAACAAACACACACATTAACTAACTAAACACACACACACACACACACACACACACTAACACAAGGGTGTACGCGCACACACCTACACATACACACATACACAAACACACATACACACACACACACACACACACACACACACACACGCGCGCGCGCGCGCGGACACGCCCACACATACTGATAAGTGTAATAAATCCCCTTCCAGCTCTATCTCCCGTCTTCTCTAAGAATTCACCCCTTTTCGCACCGAGATTAGACCCTCCATCCTCTACGCAAAGGTCATCCTCGGCCACTCCAGACCAGTCAAACATAGCCCTATAGAATGCCTTCCCTTCCCCTCCTCACACACACCTCTTTTCCCCTCACCCTCCTTCCCATCAACCCACCGCCCGTCTCCCCAAACAAAACCACAATACTTGACCAGACTTGGGTAGAAATCGGGGAAATTTCACCCCCCCCCCCCCACCACCCCCGCCCACCCTACAAAGGCAAACACAACA
>NW_004797532.1:462899-465046 GCF_000002075.1 Aplysia californica
GGGGGGACGCGATGTACTTTTTCCGGAATTGGTTCGCATAAACCCCCCTGAAATCATCAGTCAGGCTGACCTTTGCGTATCAGGTTGTGCACCTTCTGTAATGGAGAGTTCGTTATTGCGTTTAGTCAAGAGGGACGCGTCAACTTAACCTTCCTCAGCTCGGAGTTTGTGCAAAACAAGGATGTGGCAGCAGTTTTGTGAAACGTGCTTTCGATGTCACGAACACTGAATTTTTAAAACTAATTGCACTTTGAAGTTTAACAAAACTTGTTCTCGACTTGTTTTGCTTATTGTACAGTTGTCAGCAAATACACTCACTCACGCACACTTTCTCCGGAGGTTAAACTGTGAAGTAATTTGATTCCCCAACCTTTTGTTACAAAAAGAACCCAGAGTCATTTGAAGATAGACAGCATTTTTGAAAGCACGTTGGCGGGGAACTAACGGTAAACAGGTAATGAAATGGATACTTCCTTATCGTATTTTCTTTTACTTGTAGAAGGCTCCGTTAACTCAGCTCGTATCATGCTACACTACAGAGTGTGTGGCCTTGTTTCATATCTCCGACTTTGGGTTCTTAAACTCGGGTCGTTTTTTTGAAGTTTTCAAGTCTCTTAACTCAATTATCTCTGTTCTGTCTTAGACAGACGTTTTAAATTTGAATGTTCTGACTCTTAAACAACCTAATATAATTATGATAGAGGCGTCAAACCCGTTCACCTCACTAGTCAGAGAGTCTCCACCTGTGAATTTGAAAAAAGAATAATAATCAATGGCAAGGATCAGCACTGGCGACCTCCTGAATGTGATACCACTCTTGTAAACTGTATTACTAAAGTCCAATACCTCCATCGACACAATTTAATCATAATTTTGATCGAGTATGTCGGGCTTTCAGTTGGTATATTGTATCCCTTTCAGCCCAGGCTGGCCTTGACAGGCAGGTGAGGAAGACTGCCTCCTAAATGATCTAAATTGTATCGAAGGGGGAGTAAAACCACCTTCATAAAAACAAATTGAAGAAAATATTAATAAACTAAGATGAACGGAGGCATGGATGGGATGATTTGACCCCAGCGTGTAAGGGTAAACTCGAACAATGTAGGATACACCCAAGCAGAAAGAGGGAATTACTGGCTAAAACATATTCCCCATCATTGGGAATCGAAGTCAAGTCCTCTACGCCAAAAATAAAGAGACTTATCCTTTATAAAATAGCCTATGTGTACATAGGTGTGCGTTTGCGTCAATAAGTGTCAGGGGCGAAGGCTGACTGGTTTGACAGGGTAATCAATGTGAAAAGGGACCAGATATGGCCTGGAGATATCACACAAGAATCTTACTCGAGGAGGCGTCTCTGAGTTGTGAATAAAAACAAATCCGGAATTCACATTGTATGTTCAACCACCAAAATAATCGGGAAAGTATCTTATTAAATATTAATTCCAACTACAATTAAATTTAACTGTACATGTGAATACACAAACACAAAGAAAAGAAGCAGAGATGTCAGTACTAGATCTATATGTAATAGATCTACCCGCGAGTCTAACTCTTTGGTAGAACATGACAATTATCCTTTTTTAAAATTTCACATTTGGTTGTTTTTGTCTAGCATTTCGCGGCCAGGAGGCGGTGTCATAATCGAGGTCACGATCTGATTATAGGACGGTAAAAAGTCGAGGAAAAAAAGCAAGCACTTGCAACAGTCAACAGTTCCATTCACATTTGAGAGGTAGACTCGGCCAGTGTAATAGTTAGCTTACATAATCAGAATTGCTTATAACTGTGGCCCCAAAGGGATGAACAGGGTCTTTGTGGCAATGAAACAGTTTTGACTGCTATGCACACGTTCCCTTCAACTCTATTGGTAGACTCTTCCAGCCTCACTTTAAGCTTACTTAATCAAAGCTTGTGACTGCTTATGGAGTGGCCAGAGAGGGGTAAGCAGGCTATTTCTGTGGCAGTGAAACCTTTCTTTAATGTTAGGCATACTGTTCATTGTTGATTATGAACGTATTTTTACATTTAAGTTATGAGGTTAACGTTTATAGGTGAATTTGACAGCGACAATGTTTCAAAATTAGAAAGGGAAGCACTGATTATTTGATTATATAGACGCTTCGCCCTGAAAAGGGTGTTGGGGG
>NW_004797532.1:465338-466885 GCF_000002075.1 Aplysia californica
GTGTGTGTGTGTGTGTGTGTGTGTGTGTTTGTGCGTGTGCGTGTGCGTGTGCGTGTGCGTATGTTTATGTGTTTGTGTACGTGTGTGTGTTACTATGTGTTTGTTTTTAATTTTTTCGTCGATTACGAAAATCATTTCGATGTATTCTACTCTATCCTCCCCAATCCCTCTTCCCATGTATGTCTGCATTTTCTCTTTCCTCTGTTCCTTTATCTCTTTCGCTGTCTGTCTTCCTTCTCTATCGATCGATCTATCTATCTATCTACCTATCTACCTATCTATCTATCTATCTATCTATCTATCTATCTATCTATCTATCTATCTATCTATCTATCTATCCATCTATCTGTCTATACCCCCTCTCTATCGCCCAGTGGGCGATGAAGTTTACTCCTTCTTTCCCATGAAACATCTATCATCATTATTTCCTCTCCTTCTTTTCTTTATTTGTCTAATAACACTTGTAATCTTCAACATCTGGATAATTGTGTTGCCAGTGCAGTAAAAATTTTACTATAACGAAAGTCTTTCACTTGTTCTGTTAAAAGAAAGTAAGATGAGATCTTCGATGTCAGAGGAGTGACGAGAGCTCGTTATACGCTAGTATACGTACAACAAAAATTCGGCAGAAAAACAAACAAAACCGCACTCCAACGAAAGTGAGCAAACGAAGTTTGGTCTATTTGTGCACATAAATCGTTAGTTTTTCTTTAGAATAACCTCATTTGGGTTTTAAAACTCTTTCCCTACGACGTTCAAGCCTTGCACTGCCCAACACAATAAATGATCTTTACAAGAGGAGTTTTATTTAAATAATTTTGTTGACGTTTTTTTTGTAACACAAGTGTACGGCGTTTTTGACACGTTGTTTTCAGAATCTTGACAATTTGCCAAATACATGTGTAGATGTCAACAACTGAGGTCATTGCTGACAATAGCGTTAGAACAGTCTGAAATCTAACGTGCCGGAGACCCACCTTTAATGATACAATGTGCTCAACTTTGCTACCATCTTCTCCATTGTGTTCCCTTCCATCCAATCCCATGGCCTTGGACAAAGGGAAAGGGAGGCCAGAGTTCCCACCAAGAACGCCCCCCTCATTAGATTGAAAATCGACAAAGGACCCTCGATATCGACAAATGCTCGAAATGGTAGCCTTTAGATTGGGGTCACCCAACTCGTTCCAAGGCACGAGCCACGAACCTAATTAAAAGCGATATCGGGGGCTGGTTCTTGTTTCGGAAGTTGAGGAAGAGAGACAAGCCCCCAAAACAGATGGTTCCCAAGTTGAAGCACTTTTTTCACACTCTTAGTCTCTACCGACTCTGACTTCATACTCTCCCAAAGTTTGGGAGAGATCTTTATGAAATAAGGAGTCAATATTCTAAGATACGCCGGCTTCAAATATCAAAATCTTAAATGATTTCCTAAAAGTCTTAGATCGTGATATAGTGGAGAAGGAGGAGGAGGATGAGGAGGAGGAGGAAGAGGAGGGGGAGGAGGAGGAGGAAGAGGAGGTGGAGGAGGAGGGGGACAAGAAGAAGAA
>NW_004797532.1:468834-473834 GCF_000002075.1 Aplysia californica
CTGAGTGGAGACATCTGAGACTTCAGTCTGTCCGTGCCAGTGTTTTGTCCACCGCGGGAAAATCCCACTGGGATGTACGGCTTCGGTGCTTTCTCGTGACATTTTAACTGTCTCCTCGATTCTGTTTTCGCAGTGTAGACTTATCAGTAGTCTCCACTGTCAGTTTAGAGATTAGAGGTTGCAGTGATTGTGGCAAGAATTTTGTCTGTCAAATGCGTCTATTGGCATTTGCAGAAAGATTTTTTAAAGCGGAAAGTGGTTCCGAAGGTTTGGACATTTCTGATGCCCGCAACTGACTGTGTCGCGGGCACTAAGACACGAATCTTAGCGAGGTTTAAAAACTGTTCGGCCTCCTTTGGGTTACTGTTCTATTACGCACTCACATCACTCGTGTTCGGATCCCCCCAAAAAAACAATTGCCTTACTATGTGATTGAGTTTCTTATTGAATAAATCAATTCAGTCCATGTTGAGTCAGTGTTCCACTATCCAATATTGTCAAAGTTTTACCATATTTCGTATCCGTTTGAATAATGCAGCACAAAGCGTCGTTTTTCTTTTGGCCGGTCGTTAGCACAGTTGGAACCGTAATGGGCTGGACTATGAAGCGGAAGACTCTGCTTCAAATCCCCAATGGGGCGTGCCAGAACTCGGATTATTTCGAGAGCTTTCATGCTTTTCGCCCGATTTGTTGCGATCTAATCCCAGACGAGCATTAAATTTGGACCACTGGCGCCCCTGTAGAAACCTAACAGCGTTGAAAGGGCGTTGAACCTAAGTAATTACAAGTTTGTTTACTAATTACTGTAACGGGTGGACATTGTGGGCGTCTGACAAGATGAGCTTTGAAAGATAATCTAATTTCAAAGAATTCGAAAAAAGAAATAATTGTTGTGAACATTTTGTTTTGGAAAACCTGACAACAACTGACTGATCTTCCCCAGACAGTTTAACGTCATAGTTCGCTGACCTAGCATTTTAAAACTCTGAAAGCACATTAACTGCTCGTGTATTTTTGTCTCGGCAGATGATTCTAATAGGAGGCATGCGCTAGTACGGCATGACGGCGCAATAAATAATAGACAATGTAAAAATATTTGAAAATTTAAATCACATCTTCCTAAGTCGTTGTTTAGATGCCACTTGCTTCAGATCACGTTTACAGATGTCTTTGAAACGCAGGGCAGACCTTCCGGCTGGACGAAAGTCAGTGGTGATATATGTATATTATTTATTATAATAGTAGTAGAGATTGCGGCCATCTTGCATTCTACTCACACGGCCAAGTCTACGAAAGAGTCGCTGAGCTAGAAGAGCATGCTTACTTTGGATGTCCGCTGTCTCCAGGACAATTTTGCTTTGATATGCCTCCTGCTATTTGGCTTCCAAGACTCTTCTGAGGTAGCACATGTGAGAAATCTTTAGACTATGCTCATTTTCGGCGTAGCATGTAGCAGTTCTAAGTTTCGCTGCCGTACGCCCGCTTAATAAATTGTAATCTTGGTGATGACGGTCACCATAGAAATGTTCCAGACATTCTTGGCTTGACAAGCCATTACTGTTCATGATGTGCCGGTTCTCCTGTTGAGAGGGGTTGCTGGAGTTGTAGAACACAGAAAGGTGAATTCTTCTATCAGTGTGCACGTGGAGTTGCCATGGTGGTGCTTGTTATGCTGCTGGCATCCTATCCCATGATGTTGGTCGTCTTGATTCTCATGGTGAGACGTACGTTTATGCAGTCAATGGGTCTTGGAACGGTCTCTTCTCCGAGGTCATAATGTGATCTTTGTTCACAAGGTTGAACAGATCTCTGTCGTGCGAATAAGGGTACTTACTGTCCTTTGGCTCACAGAAAGCATTGACGAGTAGCTGGAAGAAGAAGATGCTGAATTAAAGGTGTCAGGGCGATTAAAAAGACTTGTTTTTATTATACATTTTATTGGTACCTGGTTAGCTGGAGTCAGGGAAACACTAACATCTCATTGCATTCCCCTGACTTTAGCTCTCCGGCTTGCGGCAGAGAGACGTCTCCCTCTTCCCGCGACACCCAAAAGGGTATATTCGGTAGATAAAAGTAAAGTAAAGTAAAGTAAAATATTTTATTGGGACACATCAACAACAGAAGCCACCCACCGAGCCCAGCCCTTAATCAAAGATTACACCTCTCCTTGATTTACAACGAAACAAAAGGAAGGATAAAGTAAAATAAAATACCTTTTATTGAGATAGGCTCCCAGAATTATTCATCGTTCTGGACAGTGCTCCGCAGGTCTTCATGAAGAACAGCCAATCCATTGAAGCAATATGGATCCTCGCTATGTCAGATCTATGAAAGTGATGTAAAGTGGGCGTCTCCGCTGTCGGCACTTTTATTGCAACTAGCTCAGATGCCCATTTACTGTTAATCAAAGTAACGAATAGGGAGCTTTCGTCTTAAAGCAACAATTATTAATAAGGTGACTCCTCAAGGGAATAAATTGGCTTTTATTATGGGAAACATGCAGACCTTTATGCAGAGAAATGGAGAGGTGTGTCCCATTTAAATGGGAATCTTCCTTGGAATGTGAGCGTTTGTATGTGTATTTGTGTATGTGTATGTGTATGTGTGTGTGCCTGTGTGTGTGTGTGTGTATGTGTGTGTGTGCGAGCATGTATGTCAGTGTATGTGCACCCACGTGCACATGCGTGTGCGTAAGTGTGCATTTAGTATGAGTATGTGTGTGTGTGGGGGGGGTGTTTGTGTGTGTGCGTACGTGTGTGTGTGCGATAGAGAGAGAGAGTGAGAGAGAGAGAAAGAGAGAGAGATACAGAGGAAGAAAGAGAGAGAGAGAAAGAGAGAGAGAGAGAGAGAGAGAGAGAGAGAGAGAGAGAGAGAGAGAGAGAGAGTTTATGATACCGTTGAGGGGGGAGAGTTGAGTTGCCAAAACGTACTTCCATTGGTACTAAACCGACCTGAAGTGTTCTGTATTATGCTTGAACAGAACATGTTATGAATTTTCATAAGATTTATGCCGCAATGTCTAAGATAAAGAAAAACCTTTCAAAATGGAACCATGATCTGGCGCATAAAATTGTCTTTTTTCCCATCCCTTTCTCGTCATGTCAGGAAAGTCAAAGGAGGGCAATTACATACATGGAGACGGCCAAGCGCTGAATATCCTGGAAATGTAAATTATGAGCAAAGCTAATATAAATGAAACACTGTTTCGGAACATTTCTTTTTATCTCCCTTCCGTCAGTAGCTGCCCAGAATCTCAACGATGTAACATGCTCTCAGGAATGCGAATGTGAAGGCATTGCTTTAGTCAAATTTGACCTATGAGCTGGGTATGCATGAACGTATGAGAGTGGTGTTTGGCATTATTAGGGTGTCTGTTTTGGGTGAGTACACGCGACATCTAGGTTAAAAAAAATACTGCATAGCATAATAATATGTGCATTTTATTATCGTCCTGCTTAACCTGAGGTAGAGAGACATCATTTTTTTTGTGGTGAAAATAAGACATTCTCTTCATTTTCGTAGAAACTCTAGAAGTACACATAAAAAGATCTTTTAGGAAAACAATGGAAAAATAACTAGAATAGACCAGTGCTCTAGACCCGCGAGAGAGAGAGAGAGAGAGAGATAGAGAGAGAGAGAAAGAGAGAGAGAGAGAGAGAGAGAGAGAGAGAGAGAGGGGCGGGAGGGGGGCTGAGAGAGAGAGAAAGAGGGAGAGAGAGAGAGAAAGAGGGAGAGAGAGAGAGAAAGGTAGAGAGAGGTAGAAAGATAGATTGAGAGAGAGAGTGAGTGTGTGTGTGTGTGAGAGAGAGAGTGAGAGAGAGAGAAAGAGAGAGAGACAGGGGGGGAGAGTTATAGTGGGAGCTAGATGAGTGAGAGAGAAATATAAATTTATGTCTATCTCTCTATATATCTATATCTCTCTATGTATGCATGTATCTATCTATCTATCTATCTATCTCTCTATCTATCTATCTATCTATCTATCTATCTTTCTATCTATCTATCTATCTATCTATCTATCTATCTATCTATCTATCTATCTATCTATTTATCTATCTAATTTATCTATCTATCTATTATCTATCTTTTGGCTCTTTTTTTTACCAAACTGAAAGTCATACATAAAGAAAATTCAACCTGAAATTACCAAACATTAAATTATTAGTGACAGTTTTCGGGGCCAAAATGACGTTGACATTATTCTGATATGTAATCAAAATATATTAAATGTATACCAATTGAAAGAACGTTTTGACATGCTTTTTAGGTACAGCTGCCTGTCCACCTGACTCGTGAAGGCTACTCCTGTTAGTTCTGATTATGTGAACAGGACGAGGCAGTCACCTCTCTATTGTGTTTTGTATGTAAATATACTTTCCTTTAATTTTGATACTGTCTCCAAAATATAACTAATAGTCAAGAAAAAAAAGGATAAGACAGTGCTGCTTCAGTCGATCAGTATTCAATCTAATATTTCAACACATCTCGGACTTTCGTCCCAGACGGGTGAAATGATCTCAACGGGTGAAAGTTGTGTTTGAGAAAGAAAGTGAAAAATCGTGTCTAATCAAACAATGTTTGGGAACTGGCAACGGAAAGTCGTTTCAAGAGGGGAGATGGAGGCGATGGAGACGATAGCTTAGTGACGATATCAAATTGCATAACACTGAGAGAGTTGGTACAATGTAACGGGAATTTTCTGGCTCATTGTTTATTTGTTGTCTTTGTCTCTCTGTCCATATAATCTGTCTCTCGATCTATCTATCTATCTATCTATCTATCTATCTATCTATCTATCTATCTATCTATCTATTTATCTATCTATCTATCTATCTATCTTTCTATCTATCTATCTGATTATGATGATGATGATGCTTCACCTTTTTGCAGCATCGTCCAGTGTTGAACTACTTATAAAGTTTAAATAATAACTTTGCCAATATGTTCTGTTCGTTGATTTTCATTTCTAATTAATAGGTTATGCTTCGAAAAAGAGAAAA
>NW_004797532.1:476334-480292 GCF_000002075.1 Aplysia californica
TTCAACACAGCAAGGATTCCTCCGGACAGACACGGCGCTAACGGCCTGCAACCAAATGGTCTAACTTTATTCAAAGGGATGTAAACCATCTATACACATCATAATCAATCAAACAGAAGTATTATATTATTGAAAAAGACTGACAGCACATCCTCTTTTACACAAACACTTTGGCTGAGAAAATTTTTTCTGTTTAATGAAACTAGAAATGAGTAATTTATACCCACAAAAAGTTTCTCTTTACAGTTTTTGATCTTCTAAGTTTACAATCTGAAATAGAAGTCAGAGCTAAATTACCCCTGAGAGTATTGTTTAGTAATGAAAATAGAATTTTGACCTTTTTTGTTCTAGATTGGCCTCAATGCACATTGCAGAACGATATAAACGTTTGTTTGTTTTAAAGATAAACATAACATTTTATAGCTCTTTTATTTCTATTCTTGAAAATCGTGTTTTCACTTTCAACCCACAGGTTTTGTTCACAACTTCATCTCCTGCTGCAGGATGTGTGGAAAATGTTCAAAATAACGAAGTATCTCCCCGGAAAACTCTGTCTCAAGCAATCACGGATCGTAAGATCAGCTGTTGTAATAACCTGACAACTGATGCTTAATTCACATTGTCGACAGTCTTCGACCTGCATAGGCCTGACTTTTAAAGCTGAGAATACGAGACATTCTCTTCTACATCTTCAGAGGGAGTATTAAAAAATGCATCTCTCACAGGATATAAGGACAATACAGAAACATTAAGTGAAGTTTGATTACAAATGTGATTTATGTTGTCTTTCCCTGCATACTATTCTCAGATTTATAAATGAATGCCACAGATGTAAACTTGGTCTTATCTAGCTAATCTTTGTAGGCTGCCTACACTTGTAATGAGATCCACGGCCGTAACATATTCAAGGACGTCACATCTGTCTACTTTATTAGCCAAGTTTATTATGCGCTCTATTGACCACTCCCTGTCGATAGCAAAGTCAAACAAGGACATGGAATAAAAACCTCCAATTCTCATCCGTTCGCAATCGACTTGGATTCTCATCTCTGTATCTACAAATAATTATTTTATCGAGGACGGTTGACGTTTCTTTTGAATTGCGTATACTGCATTGAAGTGCTCCTGAGACTATAACAAAGAACCAGAAACAGATAATTTAATAGTCAGTAGAAAATTGTGTACACCACAGTGGACGTAGAAGAGGTCTGAGTCTCTTAGACCTCAAAACATAGTGACCCTCTCTACCTCCTCCAACAACATGCGAGAAGCTTCCAACATGAGCACGACGACAGGATCGTCCAACGACACCAGCCTCTCGCCCCTTGCCATGATGAAGGCCCATATGGACCGGAACGCCTGTATGGAGTTCTGTTCCGCAAACGTTTGCTCCAGCCTCGACCTGGCTGTGGAGTGTGTGCAGGATTTTATCTTCCCCACGTCCTTGGAGTGGCTGTTTATCTGTCTGCATCTTGTTCTCTTCACCATTGGAGTCGTGGGCAACTTTCTCGTAAGTGTCTTTGTTTATTTTGTTAAAGGCTCATTCTTTTCTTAACTTGTTGCTCATAGTTTGGGTGCACCATTGGCTTAGTTGGCATTGTGCTGAATTACGTAGGGGATCCGGGAGCGAATGGCCCTGGTTCAAATCCCGGGGGGGGGGCTTTTAAGGCTCTCCAAAGATTTGGCTCGCTGTTTCAAGAGACGGACATTAAATTCAAATTCGAAGACCCAACCTCTTACACAACATTATAGTTTTGAAATGGGCGTTGTACCAATACCTTTCCGATTTTTTTTTCGTTTATTGTTTATACGTCAATAGCCAATTTAACAGACGTAGAGCAATTTAAAAAATGTAGGAGATGAGGTTGGAATTATTTCTCGCGTCTTTCCAAACAGTATCCAGGGACTAAAGTCAGTGCTTCTCCTTCAAAATGACCTACAATGTAAATAATAACATAATGCATTTTATTATTAACAACTTAGGTCTTTCGAACCAAGCAATTTTAGAGATATGGACAGTTCTTTAGAAGGTCAGACTGCGTATGAGATGACACTTTGTTTGATGTAACTTCTGCTGTTATTATATTTAACAAGATTCGAAGAATTGTTCTTTAGTGTATTCAGTTAAAGAACGGATATAGTGTTGTTTCCGATTTTGTATTTGTTGTAAAATAGCACGTCCCCAGAAACACAGCCGTTCTTGTACACAGGTAAAATTGGGCTAAAATCATAAAGGAAAAGGGTGGGGATTAGCAAATATACCATAGGCCTTCTTTAATCTGTAATCACATTGGAAAGTTTTTAAGGGGGGGGGGGGGTGTGATAGACGAGAACTCCATAAAAAAGAACATGCACAAGGCATTCAGGCACAAACGAATATTTTTTTTTTTGTCATTCAAAGTAACCAAAGAGTTGACACCTCACTCGGAGCAAAAGACTATGGGCGCTGTTAAATATAAGAGATCAACAGAACATGTCTGTATTATTTAGAATGAGAGAGCTAAGGGAGCTCAACTCAACAAACAACCTTAGATCAGTATCGCCTTAATAGCTAATTGAACTTGAGTTACGATACAGTGCTCAAATATTTAATTTGTTTTTCTTAGACCTAATGTTAAAAATGGCGGTGAAGAAGAAGAAGAAGAAGAAGAAGAAGAAGAAGAAGAAGAAGAAGAAGAAGAAACAAAAACTTGCACACTTATGGCAGATGTATGCGCATTAAACAAAATCAACATTTGAAGCCTGAAGCGCAATGCAATGTTTAGCAGTTTTCGTTTAAATCTTGTCTTCAGTGTGTCATGCGAAAAGCATTCTTTTAGCTTGAAAGACAGTGTTTTCAGTCCCTCGATCGAGGAGCGTAGACTTTTTAATCATTGGGTTCAAATGAACCACGGCAGCTGGAAATGTGTCTGTCCAACCAGCTATTGACCTCTTAAATGGAATTTCACGTCTCTGGGATCGTCAATAAACCCCAATGTGAACAGTGACAGAGACTCTTTCAGGAATCCAGTTTTATGATAGGTTTGGTTTTTGTAAGTGTTTTACGGCGCTCGCAACTTCATAAGGTCATACGAGCGCGCGGGACACATTAAACTTTTTCAGTTGGTAGGACATTTTGAATTTTGCCAAGGTGGCGGCCGAAGCCTACTCTTATCGATTTTAGACCACCAAGGAATCTTCAACGTGCGCAACTTGCACACGGACCATCTGAGATTGTTTTCGCCCTTGTCCGAGAAGGCTAGGTGTAGATCTTTCCTACCAGAAGAGCAGGGGTGCGGCTGAAAGACAGCAGTATCAAGAAGCCAAGGAGTAGCAGTAGAAAGGCTGTAGAAAGAATCAGGAGCCCAGAGGGGGGCAAAGGAGATGAGGGAGCGGGGACAGAAAGAGGAGACGAAAGCAGATGACAGAACATTGCTAGAGAGCAGGAAAGGAGGTGAAAGGAGACAAATTTAGGGATGAAAATTGTTCGGTCACTACCCGGATTCGAACCCAGGACCTTTGAATGAGAGGCCAACACCTTAACCTCTAGGCCACGAGAGACCCCAGTTTTGTGATAGAATTTGCCAGCGAAAGCCTTTTCAGTTCCGTTCCTCAGCATAGTGATGGTTGAATCTTACTTATTTTCTCGTTCCCTATATCGTTAGATACACAAAGCAGGGAAGAGGTGGACACCACGTTTGTCTGCCCCTGGCTACTAATTTCAAAATACTAGAGTGTGTTACGTAGTGCTCATACAACGAAATATTCCATTTTGAAGTACATTTTCAAACAAGCGTTCATCTTATGGAGTACTTTGTAGCAGACGTGTTTCTTTTTTTTAAAAATGTGAACAGCTGGTAATTTGATTTAAAGTTGTTTTTTTTCTGAATTACGTGGTAGCAAGGTTGTTTGTTTGTTTGTTTAGTATAGGGTTTTACGGCGCTCGCAACTGCATAAGGTCATATGAGCGCGCGGGACA
>NW_004797532.1:481731-483441 GCF_000002075.1 Aplysia californica
TCTCTCTCTCTCTCTCTCTCTCTCTCTCTGTCTCTCTGTCTCTCTCTCTCTTTCTCTGTCACTAATTATAATTTTCTATCTTAAGACAAGTCAACTCGGCATGTTTCCCAGTCTTTGTAATGGGTTAAGGGTAGCTTATACATGTGTAATGTCTTGCTCCAGAAGGTGCACGAGAGGTTCACATATAATATTATACGTTTTCGACATAGCTTGTCCTGGAGGATATCTAGATGTCCATTATGGTATATTAGAGATACGTAATCACTGGAGACGGCTGAAGACGTAGTGTAGATGCAAGTGGCGATTTCCTTTCATGAACCATCTTAATCGAGTTTTGTCTTCATATCTTTGCTTTGCCTTTGAAATCCTCCTCCCATACGTATCCCCGACTCCTCTTTCGGTCCTCGTTAAAAACGTTTTTAGACCCACCCTCTTTCAAGAACTACGCCCCTTAGTCGGAGCAGAGAATAATAATAATATGAGTCATGACAGGTGTTGGCGACTAACAATCAGCAATACCTCTGTCATTTTTTTCTATGTGAGACTGCTCGAGGGTGTTTAAAAGGCTCCACTGTTAGTCCTAATCATTTTCTTTCCCATCATCAGTAGTTTCTGTTTATCAATCTCACGTTATCTATTTGCGAAATGGTCGTTATTGTATCTATGGGCCTGGCTACACTACTAAAACATATACTTCTTTGTAGAAGCTGAGTAGGATATAAATAGTGACAGTATTGAGCGACTAACATAATAGAATGCCTATGCCTCTATCATTCTCTCTGTACGAGACTACCCTGGCCGGTAACTCGCAACCTAATACATGTACTTATATTCTGAACGGATGTCCATTACTTAAATGGAACCAATCTGTGTAATCAGCTGGGATCAGTTCGGGTCGGGAAATAGAGTTGACCGGTGCACACTATATCAAATAGACCTCTGCTTTTGTTCTTCAAATTTGACCTGGGTGTCCATTAGGGCCTATCCCATTACGCACTCAAACAAAAGCTTTGACCCCATAGTTCATATGACACGTCGCAGCCTTCTGGTTGGCTGCTGGCTATGATATTAATTAAACTCCCTCGATCGTGACCTAGAAAGAATATTTAATTGGCTTGTGTTAAAACAGTAGCTTTTGTCTCTCTGGTCCCAAATATCTCAAACCATATCTAACAAAAAACAATATCGGGGAAGTTTTCAGTGATGTTCCTCGGGTGCT
The DNA here is from genome assembly GCF_000002075.1 of Aplysia californica. Classification (NCBI taxonomy): domain Eukaryota; kingdom Metazoa; phylum Mollusca; class Gastropoda; order Aplysiida; family Aplysiidae; genus Aplysia; species Aplysia californica. The sequence continues at coordinate 482,951 of NW_004797532.1, forward strand.
GCTAAAACTAAGGGATATTTCAATTGCCTTAAGAAGAAGAAGAATAGGCAGAACCATATATCAAGGTTGTAGGTGGTTGGTGGGTGCTGTGTTGCGGTTTTCTCCTTCTTTGCTATCAAACATCTAACGTCGGTGTTCCCAGTCTTTTCTTTGTAAGTCAATCTGTAGTAACACCTTTAATCATCATCACTTATATGACCCCATTTGTGCTGTAAGTGGCGCAAAACTCTTACTAAAACTAACAAACAAGCAAAGACTCATGCTCACTTTCCTCTACAGGTATGCTTCGTGGTTCTCCGCTCTAAGCACATGCAGACGGTGACTAACCTGTTCATCGTGAATCTGGCGGGAGCTGACGCCGTGGTCCTGGTGCTCTGCTCGCCCTCCACAGTGCTGCAGGCCGTCACGGAGAGCTGGTTCCTGGGAGAGGCCATGTGCAAGGTCGTACATGTTTTTCAGGTGAGTCTACTGCCCCTTCATCCCCCCCCCCC
>NW_004797532.1:485692-487134 GCF_000002075.1 Aplysia californica
GTGTGTGTGTGTGTGTGTGTGTGTACATGTATGTTTTGGGTTTTACATAACTGAGTAATAATGTGTCTATTATTCTGAGTCAGTATGCGTGTCATGGACGATTAAGTTTAACTTTCCCAGAGCTTCTGTCATATGTCATAACTATTACTTCAACTTCCTGAGTTCCTACCTGCTTAATTGCAGATTATAAGGTTGTGGCTACGTTAGTGTCATATGGGTGGGTATTTATGGTGGTATTTCGTGAAGATTTTCATCTGGAGCCCGTTAGCGTTTGTCTTGGTTTTTGATGAAATGGTTGTTCACGTGATTTGTCGAACTGGGTAGCTTACGATTGTCAAATGTTGATGTGTTCTCAGTTCTAAAATACTGATTCTATAAGGAACTTTTGGATATTGGGATTTGAAATGCGTGATTTGAATTTTAGATTTTTTGCAGCGCTATTTTAAAGAAATTCAGGAAATCAAGACGCATCTAAAATAGTAAAAGGGGCACGATTACATTGGAGTCCTTGACGCTGGGCGACTCAAATCACTTATTCAAAACGTTCGTGAAATACAAGAAATACGAAATTAGCGCCTACTTTTCCCACTGGTAAGATAAAAGCTACCATTTTCGTACCACCCTACTTGGCTGTATATGTTAGCGGGGCATTATAGATAGTACCTGCTTCTACTCGAGACTCGAGTGATCACCACGACCCACCAAAATTATCACTCAGGTTCGCAAACACTGATCAAATTGTTGTTTTTTTTCTTCTTATTTTTTTTTTACTTTTCGGACAATAAAATATAGGGCACACGAGTGTTCCACCAAACTGTTTCTTCCAGTGATCTTGAAGACATAAACTATTTCAATGTTAATCATATTAATATGTTTTATCTAAACAATGCCATAATATCTGAGGTATTCTAGGAGCTCGGAGTCATTTTGAGGCAGCTGCAGTACTATAGAAGAACGTCCCTGGGTTTAGAAACAATTGTTACTTTTTTACAACAATGATATATTTTGTTAAAGTATTTGTGTTTTCACCCCCCCCCCCCAAAAAAAAAAAAGAAGGAATTAATAGAAAACAATAGAAACCACTTGTGAAGGAGACTACTTGTTAAGGAGATGGAATGTAGTGTTGCGTTGAATGCTGGCGTTGAAGAATTCTCTCAGCGATCAAGGGAGGCACTTTTGTATTCCGATCTTTCGTGGGGGTAATGCATCTTTTGAGGGATGTGACCAACAGGGGATAGATGAATGATGAATGAATGAAGGAATGATTGAATGAATGAAAGCATTACGTTTCAATGTTAAATAAAAGTTCTACCAAGTAGTTGCGTCCAACATTAGATAATTTCATTGTACTATTCATTCTAAGAATGAGAGAGCAACGAAAGTTTCAAAACGAACTTATATCAATGAGTCTGTGAGTCTGTGAACGACTATCTCCCCCCCCC
>NW_004797532.1:488024-489916 GCF_000002075.1 Aplysia californica
CCCCCCCGCCAAACCCCGTTAATACATTTGGAATGAAAGAAGGTGTAAGGGTGTGTAACACCCTTCCTTAACAGAGCTTTTCGAAACTCCGTTTGCTCTGAACATTCTAGTTTGCACAATTCAGGAAGCCCGTCGCGTCGTTGTTTTACAACGACACAGAAGACCTTTGACAACGACCAGCTATTGCTTGACAACTCTCCTCTGTCCACTTGGAGCTGTTTCATCGATCTTTCTAGGAGCTGTCTCCCTTCTGCTTGCCATTCTAGCCAGACAGCCTGACTCTTTTCGACTTTTCTTTTGCATAGTTTCAAGAAACAAACACGTCATTTTAAAGTCTAACTTCCCGCTGAAGGATTTCAGAGATCTCTTAAAATGGCGATATGGTTTTTTTAATGCAGGTGTTTTTACACCTATTCGACACAATTTAGATCGTTTTGGAGGTGGGCTTCAATCCTGCCTGTCAGCACCAGCCCAGGATGAAAGTGATATAACGTCCCAGCAGAAAGACCCCGATACTCGATAAAAATTCTCCCCTAAAGGGTAGTCCAAATTTGGTCTTCTGCGTGGGAAAGCAATTGCCAGATGAGACCATCAGTTAGGTGAAATAAACACAAAAGAAAGTATTGGAACCAAATGGGAGATAAGATATATCTCAAACATCGGAGAGGATGCGGTGGTATAAGAGAACAGCTTTGTCAGTAAGGATGTTGTAACCATTTTAGATGGGTCTATAATCTATTCCTTGCTGCCAAAGCCTCTAAAATGCCCTGTTTTTCAAAAGCACCTATGTGTAAACACCATAAAATATAGACGAGACATTAGAAATAATAAACAACAACCTAAAAAAAGGAAAACTAAAGGATTTACTATAAATAGAACACACATTATATTATGTCATGAGAAGATTTCACATAAGTGACTAATCTTTATATCCTTTTTGTACGAATCTGCAAAGTGTACAAGGGGAAACGATGGACATATTATGTGATTATGATTTTTTAAATGTTGTTGTCAATTTATGTTATTTTTGGTCATCTTTGTCTTCGTCGCGATATCTGTATTTGGATTGGTAGGCGTTTTCGTTTTGATAGTTTGTTTGTTTGTATTTTGTTGGGGTTTTTCCCCCTTTCTCTTGAGACTGTAATTATTCTTTTCATCTCCCTCTTTTTATCCTTTTCTTTTTCTCGTCCCCTGTCTCTGTGGCTTTAATTTTTGGTATATCTGTCTTGCTTTTCAACTCCTCCACCCCACCTCTCTCTCTCTCTCTCTCTCTCTCTCTCTTTCTCTCTCTCTCTTTCTCTCTCTCTCACGTGCTATTTCTATCTATCTATCTGTGCCTCTTTGCCTTCCCCTCTATCCTTTTCTGTCTCTCTGTCTCTACCCCCCCCCCCATCCCCCTTGGAGGTAAAATCCATTGCGCGTCTGACATAAACTTTTCACTTTGACAAAAGTGGCAAATGCGACACATGTTAAAGTACCTATTCATGCTATCGTATGTGTATGTGGGTGTATGTTTGTATTTGTATGTTTGATATCGCTTCTATTGCTAAGTTCACTAGGTGTGTGGTTGGTGGCTGCTTTGTGGTGGCTTCCTCCCTCTTTCCTGTCACCCTTGTATTTTCTCTTTTTTTTCTTTGTTGTAAGTTGTCAGATAATGTTCGCCACTAATGTGACCTATTTGTGTTGCATGTGCCGTAAAAAAATCTTACCAACACACAAATACATACAAATACCCACAAACACACATACGTACATACAAACATACATGCATACATACACACAGAAATACACAAGCACACACACATTCGAGTACATACATACATACATACATACATACATACATACATACATACATACATGCATACATACATACATGCATACATACATACATA
>NW_004797532.1:492656-496637 GCF_000002075.1 Aplysia californica
GAGAGAGAGAGAGAGAGAGAGAGAGAGAGAGAGAGAGAGAGAGAGAGAGGCAGTATTGTCTAGGGGCTAAAGGAAGCCAACAATGAAAGATATGGCTTCATCTATACACCGATCCAAATTCCTGAACGTTTTAGCAAGGCGTCGGATCGAAGAAATTACAGAGTATGAAGAGATGTTCAAAAGTAGGACGGACTCGTGAACGCACTCTGATGATTTCTGATATTTGAGAGTTCGAGAACATTAGGGAGAAGACCTGGAATTTAACGAATACTCGATCTTTGCAGAGGAGCATTGATCTCGGACAATATCACAAACACACAAATCCACACACACGCACGCAAACACACACACACACACACTCACAAACACACACACACACACACACACACACACACACACACACACACACACACACATGAACACAAAATACACACAAACACAACACAACACACTGTGTTGTTTTGTTTCTAAGCACCTTGAATTTGAGCATCGTAGGTTTAAACGCATAATACATTTGTATGATTAATTATTTAAAACAGTAGGCTACTGAACAGTGTACACTGCGCCCAGTACCATCACGCACACAGTATGTGGTGACTCTACTTTAAAGATCAACAAAGCCTCATCAGGAATGATTTCGTGAAAAACGTCATTGGCCGGTCATAATGTATGTGGTTTATGAGGTTCACCCCACCCCCACCCTCCCCACCCACTCTTTTATGTTGCTTGAAATGAATGGTCTTCGTGTTGTTATTAACTTACGAAATGATGAATCACGCGTTATTAGTTTTCATGTTGTTGGTTTTTTTAAAATACAAAAACAAAAGGCGTCAAAAGTGTTACAGGCGGGGTTCAAAGAATCAGGTTTATTATTTCTTTTTCTTTTGTTTACAAGTGTGAGTGTGTGCATTTATAAACAACCTATTCCCGAAGGCAGGACTAACAAATGTGAAGCAGATGGTGGTCAAGGATGATAAGGCATGACTTTCGTGAATGAGAAATTGTAAAGAGTGCCGAAAAGATGATGCAACGTACTTTGCAAATTCATTAGACTGGCTGCAACATGAACCCCAAAATAAATAGTATCACCTTGAAGAGAAAAACAACCTACCCATTCTTTGCAAACAGTTTATGCGGTATAATTCATCAATAGTTAAAAATTGGATCCAGGTAGAGAAGTACTGCGCAATACTTTAATAGTCAAACTTGAACTTCCTCAGAGAACGCGTGTAATCTAAGCGACATATTGGAATTTTACAACTTTGGTTTCTAGTGCGCGCCTTTTCCCTAGGTTTTATTTATCTTATTTTGTTTTGGAATATTTTTTTTTTGCTTTACTCTCTTGAGGCGGACAAGATATGACTTAGGGTGGGATTTTATTACAGACGTTTAGTTATCGAATTAATTATTTTTTAGACAAAAAAAACCCAAAACAAAACGGGAACCAGTAACGGCTTGGTTTGTTAAGTATCCTTAGCTGAATGTTTCGCATTTTTTGGTACTGCGTCCCAGTGAAATAAACATTCTATAGGGCCATCCCACTGGTATTGCTTTTAAGGCAGTGCATGGATTCTACATAGTGGACGCTGATAAGTGGTCTTTTGTGTGGTTTAAACCCTGGCAACACATGAACAGATTCTTGCACGTTTGGTAAAACTTTTTTGACATTAGGATATAAACAAAGAAATTTGCGCTTGAGTTGATAGCTTGTAGCAGTTCCTCTACGTCTAAAAAGAGGAAAAACTGTGGACTGTCTGGACCAAACCAAGGAACAAACAAGGAAGAAAGGAAAAGAATAAATGAAGGAGAAGTGCAGCCGATGTACACCGCACAGATTACTAATAGCATTTTCGTCACTTTACTACTGTAACCGGCATTTTTGGACGACGTCAGTGACGATCGATTTTCGTCAGCTTTTAAGAGTCTGTATGCTGTGACGGTGGAAAAGAAAACGACAAGAAAGTAGGAGATTGGGCCTCGAACAATGCTGACGAAGCCTACATTATATGCTGTCATTATTTGAAGGTTGTCCACGTAGAACTTTGAGTAGATGAAAGTCGGGTAAGTTATATTCCTTGCAACATCAATAGCACTGCCAACCTCCAGTGCTGCGAAGAAAGGCGCAAACATAGACATTGAGAGCATATAGAGGGTCATGAGTACAGCAAGTGTTGACTTGATGGTTATCCAACCTGAGACTTTCAGGGGAAAACAGACGACAAGAAATCGCTGAAACGTCAACACGACCACGTGCATCATAGACACAAACATGGCTGCTCTGTAGAAGGTAAACACGCCGTAGACCGTGATGTAAGCGTTGTAACGTTTCGCCACTAAAAGGCTATCTTCTCTGCCAGTGAGCAAAGCGACGTAAGCGATTGGGCATTGAAGTTTGCGTATCCACAATGACGTCAAAAACATCAGGTCCCATGTAGCCAGAGAAAGCAGCAGCAGATTTGTGGGATCTTTGTACCCATCGCGACGAAGGACTAGAAGTGTAACCAGGTTACAGCACGAGCCCAGCACTGTAACGATCTGTGTGAGGACACAGTTGACCACTAACGTCATCTGTCGGGCCGCCTCCTCAGGCACGATGATTGTCCCTGCTCGTGTCTGCATGGGCGAGCCAACCTTTTCGAGGACAGAAGTATTCATATTTTCTGGAATAAAAGTGTTCAAAAACATTCGAGTTTAACACTTTCAAATACACGCCAAAGATAAATTTGGACAAATATACCATACCTGTATTCGTTTCAATGTTGATTTTTAAAAATCGCCAAAGATAGATAAAAATGCTTTACAAAAAATAATTTAAAAATGAGAATCAATCAATAAATATAAAACAGACTTTAAAAAAAAGATACACCGAAAAACTGGGTTTTAAAGAATTGTAAACCCTTACTTTCTTAGGGCAAAAAAAGAGTAAACAAAAATAAAAAGGTGTACATTTTAATGTAGATTTTTTACCGTCGTCGACAATTAATTTAGACCATTTATTAGGCGGATTTCCGACTCTGTAGGAGTCAACCCGGGCTGAGAGGTATGCAAAATCCCAGCAGAAAGATTAAGATACAGCCAAATCTCGTTTTTATGCGTACCTCGGGAGGAGCCTGAAATTGGCGGTACAGCGGGGCTGGCGATATAACGGAAGAGCACCGATTGCTCTCTTTACTAGAGGCAGAGACTAGATAAAATTTGGTCAGTCTTGACTCTTTAGTCCTGCCATGCACGATCACCATTCGCAGAGGAAAACGAGAAGCAACTAATTACATACGTGTACAGCTCCAGCTGAATTTTACCTTAATTCAAATGGAAAATTTCTGTCTGATCAGAAGCTAGGCTGTATTGTTATGTGTCAAGGACCCTGTAGACGCACTTTTTAAAAACCCGATACTCGTCAGTTCTTGGACTTCCTCAGACATTTCACATTGTAAGGTGAATTCCCACTAGCCTCAAGGGCGCCGCCAGTCTTTTGGTCATTGGACTCACATGTTTGGTGACGCCAGATATTTTGCCGGCAGGCCAAGGTTCCTTTGAAGTTTCTCAAGACGACTTTAAAATTTCATTTCAAATACAAAAAAGAAAAAGAAAAACAAAATGTTTCTCAAAGTCAAATGAAATCATAACCAGTGCGAATCAAGAGAAAATCGGCAACAAAATAATGCTAGAGGTAGGCCGAACTGGCAGAGACGTCTGTGGGAAAGAGATAATCAAGCAGTCACAAAGTGAGCGCCATGCCGCGTGAGTAGTAGGAAACTTTGAAGCCCAATTCGATGTCGGTATAACAGGGCAAATGTATATTAGTTTAATAGAAACTGCACCACTTGGACAGTTGGCGGATGGCGGATGACAATGTAAAGGCGCAAATACAATGTTTATTGGTGTTCCATTTCGTACATTGGCAAAGCCAGACAGTAAGCAGGGCTTGCGGTATAAAGAGAGAGTTTTTTTGTGTGTGTGGTTTTTTGTTGTTGCGGGGGG
>NW_004797532.1:496737-499571 GCF_000002075.1 Aplysia californica
GGGGGTACAACATGGTTTGGCAGTACTCGATTACATTTTCTCCCACACAAACTCAAATCTCCTGCGTGCGATAGCAAAGCGCATCACACCACACATGCCGGTATCGGCATGTTTAAAATACCCACTCAAATATTATCAAATAAAATAAAAACTTGCAGTACAAACACTCACAAACAGTACCCATGGATAAAAAAGAAGGCACAAAAGCAAAAGAAAACAAGAGTAAAATACTCCCCCCCAAAAAAAACAAAAAAAACAAAAACATAAACAAACAAACAAACAACAATTTGATTTCCTATTTTCAAACTCTTAACATAAATAATAATTATACACGTTATACTCAAAGATTTTTTCCCCTCGGCAGTAATAGAGCGAGTATTATTTTAAATGGTTCATGAATGAAAATACACAAACAAGGAAGTCTTGAATCCCTGTGAAACTAATATAGCTACAGCTGTTTAGCTGTTCATTATACACAGCCACCTTACGTTGTCAACTGCTGAGTCGTAGTTGGTGTTGGTTTTTTCAGCAGAAAACACCCTGGATGTTGACAGTCCTACTTCAACAGAGTCAGCGTTTGCGACAACCTACAAAAGACAGTACAAGTTCCTCTTTGCCGTTTGGTGTCTGAACGCTTCCAAACTCTCGTTGTGAGTCGAGCAGGGTAACATTATAGGAAGATTTAAACAAAGAAGAAGGAATTACACGTTGTCGCAGATCAATTTGTCATTTTAATTATTCCTACTCTTTAAAAAAGTCTTTTTCAAAGAATAAAAAGAACGTGCCTCACAATTCGCAAGCGTTTCTGAAAAAAAAAAAGATAATCAGAATTGGCAGTTCCTTATTTGTAACGGTACTGTATACATTGTTTATATATAACACATTTTCTTTGCTGATAATACAACAAAATTGTTTTATAATAGGGTAATAGTATCTAAGTAGGTTCAGTGAGGTAATGAAGGACATTTAGGAACCGATTTTGTCTTTCGGTAGTTCCTGTACGGGTGTTTTATCGACTAATGTGGAGACAAATTATGATGTGAGCCATTTCGAGCTACTTATAGTGGTAATTTCTGTAAGATGAGCCTCTTAGGCATAAATGGTGTGTCATTATTAAATAGCATTTAGCCTTTTTAGAAACAGAAGTAATTTCTACAAAAAAAAAGCTGATGGATAAATAATAACCCCTGAATCTTGTGTGTTTTTGAATTACTAAAGAGTGAATTGAAAAAGGGGATGAAGTGACAGGTCACAATAAGAAAGAGGTCTCTAGGTGGAGGACACAGTCTATTAATTAGCATTCGGGCTCAAATGATTCAGAGGACTCATCCGTCAGAAATAAAGCATTAAGCTCCGCAAAAATACAAAAGAATGAACTACGTCATTTAACATTGCACTGAAATTATTTTTTTAAAATCTTATTTTCTGCCTTTTTTGACTCAGAATATAAACATTTCTGTTTAAGAACTCTTACAATGTTAAGCACCTCTCTATTAAGACTTGATGGTAGATCATCCTTAAAGAAACATCATGGCGACTTAGTCTGGCAAAGGCCCAGTTCTGACTGAAGCAACTAATACATAACGTTAGCGACTATTCGTTCAAAATAAAAACAATCACTCTTTGTTTTCTTACCGGATTAACTTTATCAATAATAATAATATGGTTGTAACGATTTGTTATGCCATAAGCTTGTGTGGGAAAGAGGAGGTAAGGATGCGAAGAATTCTGATAAATTTCCTTTCGAGCACAAATATATGTCATCATTGTCAGCAACTCCAATAGCATTCAAATACAACTTAATGCAAAGCTAAACAGCGCGCGAACGCAAACAAAAAGTAAAAGTTGTTATTCACTCCAAATAATCTTGAAATAATCAAACTTAATTAATCAGTTCCTCACCGTTGATGAAAGCCACTTTGTTCAATCAGATGCAGATTATGATGTAGGCCCAATTAACTCTCCTTTCAGCACCAACAAAAACGATCCTTTAAGAATTGCCTCTTCCATTTTCCATCCTTCTCCTATAGAACTAAGGTGCTGGTGAGTTGAGAAAAAGCCTAAAAAGCCCAAGCTGTGGCAATTAAGATATTCAATCTAGGTTCACCCACACGAAGTCTAACCTCGAAAGCATAGGTACTCCTCCACTTTTATGGTGGATATTTCAAGCTTTTCAAATAATTTCTTATCCCAACATTTGCTAAAGCAATGAAAATGTTATTCAAAATTTAGTCATTAGTTTCCGGGCCACTAAAAGGCGTCTCTGGTAGGTTTTACTTTCGTTCATCCTTTGTGTTGTTTCTTTTTCCTCTATCTTGTGGTTTCTTTCTCTGCATTAAATAACCCCTGTCATGACAAAGTTCCTCTCGTTACTGAAACGCAACAAAATCATTAATTTATTGCTAACCCCCCCCCTCTCTCTCTCTCTCTCTCTCTCTCTCTCTCTCTCTCTCTCTCTCTCTCTCTCTCTCTCTCTCTCTCTCTCTCTGTAGGCTCTATTTATTTACTCTTGTGTTAATGTCATCGGTGACAAAGATAGTATCCCGTCGTAGTTGGAGGAGTGCAACTCACGACATGTGTTATAGCTTTTGCGTGTCTGTCTGTGTGTTTCTCTGTCTGTTTGTCTGTCTGTGCATTTGTCTGTCTGTCTGTCTGTTTTTTGTGAGGCGCACGTGTGTGTGTGCGTGTGAGTGTATGTGTGTGCGCGCGCGTGTGTGTGTTGTGTATGTGTATTTGTGTGGGTTTTTACTTGTGTGTTTGTGTGTGTGTGTGTGTGTGCGTGTGTGTGTATGTGTGTGTGTGTGTGTGTGTGTGTGTGTGTGTGTGTGTGTGTG
>NW_004797532.1:499671-501723 GCF_000002075.1 Aplysia californica
TGTGTGTGTGTGTGTGTGTGTGTGTGTGTGTTTATGTGTGTGCAGGGCGATGGGGTGACTTGATCCCGTCGTGCTCTATTACCATCCGATCTTTGTCCGATCAGGGTCTAATAAAGTGAAGTAATTATTTTGTTTTGTATCAAGCAGCCAGGCAGGCCGTTGAACTCCCTGCGAAACAAACCACTCTTACACGTTCTGGGACTTAAAAGCCAGGGGATTTTGTTTGTAGCAAGAAGACGGGAGTTTTAACTTTAGAAACTTGAGATTGTGCGAGTTTGTCTCGCATGATTTCAGACCTTTTCTTTTTTAAACACTTGTCCACCCACACTTCCATTAATCGCTTTTAGTCCAGGCTCTTTCTTAGCAAAGAATGTTAACAGGCTTTTGCGGGGCTTTCAGTCTGAAGTACTTTCCCAGTTGCGGGTGAAGAGTCTTCAACCCAACTAATTGATACCCAATTCCCATCCCCCCTCCCCCCTGTTCGTTTGCTTGTACTGCTCTAATTGGGTCATCCGTTTATTTTTTCATTCATTGATCCGTTCGTTTTGTCTATATCTATCATTTATTATCTTTATCATCTTTTTTTACATTTTAGTCAGTTTAGCATTTTCCCATTTCACCGAGGACCTATTCGGTGGTGCAAAAAGACACCATTAAGTTAAGATTTAAATAATATGTGACTAAGCTGTTACCCTGAACAATAATCTCTTAGTATTCTATCCCTTTCATTCTTTTTAAAGTTTGCTCCTAGTATAGGTAATCGTGAAGAGCGCAAGGTGCCTTAAATGCAACTTTAAACGTTTAGGATGCGGGCTGCTTCGAACTTGCCAACCTCGGCCAACCAAAACGGGGTAAGATGAATTTTCCGAATAGATAGACCAAAATATTCGATAAAATAAGTACCCCCACAGGAATCAAACTAGATTCTATAGGGTGCAACTGAGAAGAACCTAAAGCTAATACAACAAGATCACTGGTAAACGCACCTAACAAGGGCCCTTAGGTATGACATTAGGCTATGTTTTTCCACATTGCAAATGGAGTATTGAGGAATGGGGATGCTAGCCTGGTTGTTCGTCCTTGTTTTGAGAAGTCCCAAACTCGACACTACATAGAAAAACAAATAATACATGACCTAATTTAATTAAAGTAAGATACCATCCTAGAAAGGTACAAAATTTACAGAAAGATTAACGTCAAGGGGTCCTGTTTACTGAAAGCCAAAGAGATAACTTGCAGAACGTTCAAAGACAAGAAGCATTCTTGTCGGCGATAGCCCAACATCATTCTTCGCTAGCTGTTTCCTGTTTTGATCAATCAAAAACATGGCTTGACAAAGAGGCTGTCAGCACAGTACACGAAGGGCTATGTTGTTTAGTTAATAGGGTGTTTTAATATCATTATTTGTAGCATTATGGTTTTTGAGGATTTTCTTATGTAAGTAGTAAGCGCTTTTGCCAGCTGTTGGACACGGTTCATAAACCCCTCGATCTCACAATCATCAGAACAGTTGTTCATTGTTTAAGATTGTGATTAGACTCTCGGTGAGGAAACGGTTGTCAACGCAAGACAAGAAGGGACATTGTTTTCCGGTAGAAAGGGGAAGTGTATAGACGTTCTTGTTCAGGAATATATCATTTAACTTATTCACTAACTTTTCTTTATCAAACATTTCTTTTTTTAAAAATGTATTCTATTTTACAATAGAACAATTGAGAAACATCTTCTGTTCCCCTTTGTTAACGAGTCCCACACATCACCTACATCCATTATACCATTTAAAAGGCGTGCTGCTTTGACATATTATTATATTTTTATTTGGTCTAATTTTTTTTTAATCCGTATAATTTTGACTCTTTTGTGGGGGGAAGAAGGCTATCGATTTGAGTTGGGGCTTTTAGTAGGGTAAGGGCTTAAGTCTTTCCTTGCCCCCGCCCCGTCCCCCTTTTTCACCTTCCGTCCCCGGGTGCTGGTTCTTTACGAACGAAAATGTCACCCATTAAAGTCAAAGGAACAAAATCCACAACGTCTAATTGCTCTGTGTGTGTGTGG
>NW_004797532.1:502539-508256 GCF_000002075.1 Aplysia californica
GTGTGTGTGTGTGTGTGTGTGTGTGTGTGTGTGTGTGTGTGTGTGTGTGTGATGTGGGCGGAGGGAGGAGGGGAGTAGGGGGAGAGTTCGGCTGTGATTTGAGGTGGGGAGATCATCTGTGAGACCAAATTTTTGGAAGTTGGTGGGAGGGGCGAAATTATGTGTCGCTTGTGTTATTTATGTATGTGTGTGTGCATGTGTGTATGTATGTGTGTGTGTGTGTGTGTGTGTGTGTGTGTGTGTGTGTGTTTGTTTGTGTGTGGATGTGTGTGGATGTGTTTGAAGAGTGTTGAACGGGGTTTAAGTAACATTTCTTTATCACTAAAAATAAATTACCTTCCCTCTTTCTTAACCCATTCTGTACCACGCACGGTTACATCGGTGCTCTCTTCACATCACTCGATTATGTGCTGATAACACGTGTGAGTTTCAAAAGAGTTTTGGAAGCCGTTCCCGTATAACTTCACCATGACTCATGTTTATTTGAGACCCTGGATCTGTGTGTAAGATCAAGAAAGTTCCGAATGGAAAAAGGGGGGCGGGGGTTTAAAGTCTACTTCCACCAAAATAAGTTCATGATTTGGTTGGGGTTTTTTTTGGTGCCATTCTGCTAAGAAACTAGAGTATTTATTAAAGCAATGGATTGCTATTTGTCACGATGATACATAGTGCAAAAAATGGCAGATAAATGTCGCTGAACAATTTCAATGTGTCTTCTTTCCACTGTTGTTGTTGTTGTTAGCGATCCAGTAGCATCTGAGTCTTAACTCTTCTGCATGATGCCATTCGGTAATACCTGCATGTCTGTTCTAATTGTTGTCTTGACGAGTAGAGGCAATTAGATGTATGGGGTAGCTTGGGAAGAAAATATCCCCTTAAATCAGTTAGTTTATTACAGAAGAACAGATGATGTTCCACTGTCTCTGAGGGGTAGTCACATAGTGGGCAGGCAGCAGACTGCTTTACTCCAATTCGGTCTTCTTTCCACTAAAACTGTAAAAATTATTAGAATTTTTAGAACCATCTGGATTTTTTTGTGAACCAGGAAAAAAGTTTGGAGCACGAAAAAGATGACTTTTCAAGATATACAACAATTTGAGTACTGTATTTAAGATTTTTAAAGGGTTTGAAAGTAACAAGCCAATTTACTGTCCCTTTAACCGATATAGAATCTAGTTTTGATTTTCATTTTTTTTCTGATAATCAAAAATTCCTTTTTTAATGTTAAAAAATCTATACGGTTGAACTATTATTGAACAAAATAAAAAACAAACTTAACAAAAACCAAACACACCCCCCTCCCAACAACCACGAAACCATCGGCCTTGAAAATGTATTCAGTAATACTCCCTGCCCCGTTACTGTAGCCACGAAAAAGTAAAGCACGGTTACAAAATTCAGTTAAAGACCTTCAAATCCACTCCAAGTGTATTCTCCCTTTCTTCTTACCGAATACATCCTTTCCCTCGCCCATTTTATAAGACGGGGGAAAATCCAGAAACTTTTTATAAAGTGAACACAAAAGACTGAATGTAAATGATATCATGGGGGCAAAATTGTCCGGCAATTTAATGGTAATTGAAACAACTTCTCGCTTCAGCTTCACTGTTTTAAATTGGTTCCACGATATTGTTATAATGTCTGTGCTCCGGAGATGCGTTCCTTCCCCTATTTTATATACATATTTTCCTCGTATTAGAGTGAAAACCAAAACCATTTGAAGTTTAATAAAGTTTTTTATTCTAAAACGATGATCATCAAACTATACTTTGTGAGCCAGATCTGTTTCTCGATGTCAGTTCTTCTGGCCCACCGCCATGCCACCATGTTGGGAAAAAGTGAAGGATGCGGTTTTCAAAATAATTAGACACTTTGATCGAACTCTACACTACAGATTAAATTGTGCTTTCAGTAATGCGGTCAAAATTTCGTGGCGCAACTGATCCTCCAATATCTCTTTAAAGAATGAATCAATGCCATCCATACTTTGCGCAGCAGTTTGTGTGTCAATTTGTCATAACGTAATCATATTTTTCAACTACAATTGAGATTAGATTAAAACACTTTTCTTCAAAAAGTTATATAAAATACTATAAATCTCCGCAACGCAGAAAATTTGATTATTCAGAGCACTTCCAGCTTCTCTCACACACTTTGCATACGCATGTCCTACGTCACAGATCAACAATAGCTTATTTTAGTGGCAAAACTTGTAACAAGAAATGTATTTTACAGTGAACACATTTTTGTCCTGACGTTTCTCAAAACGTGCGTTCAATAAATATAGTGTTTCGGTTAGAAATAAATAACTGGCTTGCTATTTTAAAAGCGATATTCCCCAACGTTTTAAAATTTGCAGAAACCACCCACTTGGGTTTCTCATTAATGGTTATTAAAGGATTTTCTAGAATACAGCGAACAGGTGTTTACCAAAATATTAATCTCTTTAAACAAAATGAGACAAATCATTTTGCGAGAGCTGGAGAGTTTATTTTCGATAATTTAAGAAATAGGTGATAATACGGTGCGCCACGAATTTTTTACTGCATTATAGATGATGTATCGCATTCTATACATGCTTAAATATGACATTTGACACATCTATTTATTGTAATGAACAAAATAGTTATCCCTCACTTGACATTGTCTCTGTGATTTGGCCCATTTTCGAGAAAAAAATTTGGTGACCCCAGTTTTAGAGCGCGACTGTGTAGATTCCCTTTGTGTGAACAAACCAACCAAAAAATAAGAGGGGCATACCAACAGTTTTTTACCTGATCATGAAGGAATAAAGGTAGAAAGCTGAAAGTTGGGGGTGAAAGACAACAATCCTCTTCTGATTACTGGTTTTAACAACAGCGCACTGTAAATAAATTTGGGTCTGTTGTTTCAACATAAAAAATATTTTTAAAATGTAGCACAGGGCAGTAATGAATTTTTTTGTTCTTGCAAGGCAAGCAACTACAGGGTATTTTTACGGAGATGCACGCCGTATATAGAACTGATTGCCCATCCCATGCTGTGATACAATTTGGTGTAAAAATTCAAATGCAGATTCATGGGCATTGAAAATGACCACTGTGATGGTCGCCTAGTGACAACAACAACATAAGAAAATGACGTATTAAAAACAAAAAAACTTGTGTTGTCTGATCGGTGGGTGAGAGTCGAACGTTTGAGCAAAGAAGCTAGGCTTAGCATTGGATCAGTAGAACGAATCTTAAATGAACATCTGAATATGACCAAAGTTTCTGCAAGATGGGTATATATGTGTGTATGTGCATGTGTGTATGTGTGTTTGTGTGTGTGAGTTTGTGTGTGTGTGTGTGTGTGTGTGTGTGTGTGTGTGTGTATGTGTGGACGAGACAGGATGTAGATTATAACCATTTGGATGTATCCATTTTTATCTTCCTTTCGTGTTCTTTGTTCGCACATTATCAACAAAATATCCCAATGAACTTTAGCAGCTTTTTGACACTGTGAGATTTGTGCCAACGGACACTTGATTAAGCTGTTGGCTAATGTTGACATTATGTCAAGATTTTCGTATGGGGAAAAGGTCACAAACTATTTCACTTAATCTGCTGTCGCCAGTCAACTAGGATTACACTGAGCACATACGTGACTGGTCTTCACAAACTTGTGTTGAACTTTAACAAGTCGATGAGGGAACTTTTTCAATGCAATGACCGACCACTTAATATTACTAGAAATGTTCATTTTTGCAGTGCGCCGAGGTGGAAAGTACAAAAAAAATGTATTTCCTTTTTCATTTTACTTCCTTTGTGCCTCTCTCTCTCTCTCTCTTTCTCTCTCTCTCTCTCTCTCTCTCTCTCTCTCTCTCTCTCTCTCTCTCTCTCTCTCTCTCTCTCTCTATATATATATATATCTATGTATATAGGTATATATAGATATATATCTTTCTTTGTTTATCTCCCACCTCTCTGTCTCACTCTCTCTCTCTTTCTCTCTCCCCGCCCCCCTCTCTCTTTCTTTCTCTCTTTCTTTCTTTTTCTCCCCCCCCTCTCTCTCTCTCTCTCTCTCTCTCTCTCTCTCTCTCTGTGAGTGTGTGAGTGTGTGTGTGTGTGTGTGTGTGTGTGTGTGTGTGTGTGTGTGTGTGTGTGTGTGTGTGTGTGTGTGTGTGTGAGTGAGAGAGAGTGTGTGTGAGAGAGAGTGTGTGTGTTTATGTGTATGTGTATGTGTTCATAGAAATCGTTTTGATGATTCCTGTTTCCTCCAAACAATTCTTTTCTTATGATCTCTTTCCTGGGAAGATGTTTACACTATCTAAATTGGTTCCGACTGAATTAGTTATTCGGTTGGCTTTTTAGTAGGAAAATCCCTGTTCCTAAAAGCCGATCACATTCTTATCTCCCCTTGGCATTTCCCCAAATAGTTCTTGAAACACCTCGTCTTGTCACTGCTACATGAATTAATGATGGACGTCTCTATTTATTCTTGTGATTTCCAAATGATTTTTTACGACCGAATCTCTACGCCACTCTGAACTCAGACATAGTATATCAGTTCGTTCATAACATTTCAGAAGAGAAAATGACGCTTCGCGTTTAGCATGCTTTCATTGGGCAGACATCAAAGATGAGCGACTTGTTTCTATTTCTTTTGACAAATGTTTTGCCATTCATTTTACGTTTGTCCCCGGGGTAACATGTTTCTATTAGGTTCTTTCTAGGAGATCTGAGAACATTTTGTTAAATTTTACTTTTAGTTTTACGGCTCTTGCATGGGAAATAGGCCATATAATTATCGAAGATTAAGGGTGTTACTGGAAAGTAACACTTACAGAAATAGGGAAGGGATAAGGATGATAAATGTTTGATAGGAAAGAAGAAGCAAACTACACCTGAGCGCCCACCAACCACCTAGGTGAAGCTATTTAAAATTCTATATTGAGGAGGTTCATTTTACTTCCATCGGTTTCATCCGTCGTGTTTGTCCTGGGTGAGCCAGAGGGGCAGAAGAAACAGAGAAGCGGAGAGAGATATGTAGAAGGAGATACATAGAGAGGCGTGGGGGCGGGGGAGGAGAAAATGATAGGGAGAGAGAAAGAGTTAACTTGAGAGAAAGAGAGAGAGAGAAAGAGAGAGAGAGAGGGGGGAGGGGTAGTGACGTTGCAGATAGAGAGAACAACACAGAGAGAGAGAGAGAGAGAGAGAGAGAGAGAGAGAGAGAGAGAGAAAGAGAGAGAGAGAAAGAGAAGGAGAGGATTAAGATTTTCATTGCGAGCACACAAATGTTTATGTATGTGTTTGTGTGTATACGTGTGCATTTGTGTGTGTATGTGTTTGTGTCTGTCTATGTGTGTGTGTGTGTGTGTATGTGTGTGTGAGTGTGTGTGTGTATGTGTGTGTGTGTGTGTGTGTGTGTATGTGTGTGTGTGTGTGTGTGTGTGCTTATGTGAGTGTGTCCATGTACGCAGTAGTGTGAATATTTTGGAAAGAGAAGGAGATCGAAGTTAAGAAAAAAAAAGATTAGCAGACTCTTAGACAGGACAAAAAGACTGTCAGACAGACAGGAAATTGAGGGTTTAGAAAGAGAAAACAAGAAAGACAGAGAAAGACATATACACACCAACAAACACACACCCATACACACACACACACACACACACACCCTCAGAGAAAGCGAGAGAGAGAAAGAGAGAGAGAAAAAGAGAGAGAGAGAGAGAGAGAGAGGGAGAGAGAGAGAGAGAGTGA
>NW_004797532.1:513393-515893 GCF_000002075.1 Aplysia californica
ATCTTTTCCCCTGCCACTTTTAATACTTCCCACAGATTTTTGTAATCTATCCTCACGGAAATATCGTAATTAATGTTTGAGGCTGATGTCATGCTTCGGGCATACAATACGTCTCCCTTGTAGTCTGTGTAAAGGAAAATCACGTTAAAAATAAACGAACATCAGGTCAAAAACAGTTGGAAGTAGCCTTTCAGCTCTTTGGAAGAATATTTCACGTCATAATGAAACACGAAACGGAATCCTTTCTTTATTTATGTTGGATCACTTTTCCCTGTTTACGAAAGAAACATTGGCCGGAAACGTCATGGGCTTTATAACGATTAGTTAAATGAAAGCATTATTGTTATTTTGTGCGTGCTGTCAGGCGTATCTTTAATAATTTTAATCATGATTGATTCCTGGCTCTCGCTAGACGGACAATTAGATAAATAATATGCAAATAATATGCCTTAATCAACTTTATGAGAATCATTTCTTAATTGAGATGATTTTAAAAAACATTCAGTTTACAAGATTGTTAATGTTTGGGTTGGTGTCGCTTTTTGTGTGTGCAGATTTTCACCTGCGTTACGTAGCACATGGAGGAGTGGTCTGGGTATTGCAGAATCTTTATAACCTGTAAAGAGAGAATGGAGAATCTTTATAACCTGTAAAGAGAGAATGGAGAATCTTTATAACCTGTAAAGAGAGATTGCAGAATCTTTATAACCTGTAAAGAGAGAATGGAGAATCTTTATAACCTGAAAAGAGAAAATGGAGAATCTTTATAACCTGTAAAGAGAGAATGGAGAATCTTTATAACCTGTAAAGAGAGAAAGGAGAATCTTTATAACCTGTAAAGAGAGAATGGAGAATCTTTATAACCTGTAAAGAGAGAATGGAGAATCTTTATAACCTGTAAAGAGAGAATGGAGAATCTTTATAACCTGTAAAGAGAGAATGGAAAATCTTTATAACCTGTAAAGAGAGAATAGAGAATCTTTATAACCTGTAAAGAGAGAATGGAGAATCTTTATAACCTGTAAAGAGAGAATGGAAAAAGAAAAGAAAAAGAGGCGGACAGAAATAGATTCCTGTCATACACTGTCTCACATTAAATATTTTAATTTTCATGTTCTGAATGGATTGGAAGAAAATGTATTTACCTGTCAAAGAGTACAAAAGAGGTAATTGTCAGGAAAAATGATATTGTTGGAAGACTCATATTTGTTATTCGTTAAGTTGTTTACAATATGCGTGGCTCAAAAATATCGTCATTAAAGTCAACGACGCTCTTTTAGGTATCCCTTTCTTCCTTCATCGGACGCAAGCGTATACACTCGTATACACAGGTAAAAGTGTAAATGTTGTCGTTTTGCGCCACTACCGACACTATTAGATCATTTAGAGGGTTACTACTTCGGCCCCGCCTGTCAGGGCCAACTCGTCCTTACATAGGTGCTGTGTCCCTGCAAAAGGACGGAGGTACCAGGTATCTAAAAAAGGACCCATGTAAAGGTCAATAACTCTGTGGTCTTCGAACCAGTTTCAACAAAACTTCACAATTAAACCAGGAGAACATTGCATGTGTCAATATTTATTTTTTAAAATCAATTAACATGTAAATATATATATATGTATTTTTTATGTTTAAAAGTTTATCAGGATTGAGGGAAACTCGAATTTCTTGAAAAATCAGCAATTGCTCTAGACCTATTTCAAATATTCACTTACTGACTTTGTGCATTCAGAACATATAAACATAACATTGATATTTTCAAATAAACCAAAAAGGACTGTTGCTATTTAAATCTCCAGCTGTTGACCATCTCTCTCAATACAAGCGTCAATACACAACTGGAAATTTTGAGGAAAAAAAACTCGTGTCAAGTTTCTGAATAGATTCTTTAGACATCCTGTTCAACATTGAGTTTCAACTGTTTGCTTGTTTGTGGGTTGTTTCCGTAGATTATGGACGTCATAAAACCTCAAAGACAACAACTGAAGGATTGAAGGGCTCAAGTTGGGGGTGAGGGGGTGAGGGGGTGGGAGGGGTAGCGTAACGATGTAAACTTTCGGCTAATAAGGCGTTCCGCAAACCTTTCTTGCAACCATACAAGGGATAGTCGTGACATTTTGGTTGCGGCCCCATCCTACTGAAACAAGACTTCTAAAGCATAACTACTTCGCCTCCTAAAACATCGGCTAAACGTTCTCACCACAGTGAGATATCCATCTGATGTCGCTGTATGTGATTTTGAACCATCCTTCCTGTAACGAGAATGGGCCGATCACACCCTTGTAGCTGAACGCTGTTACGCCGCCAGGAGTAATACTTTGTATTGGACCCTATTTTGGTTGAAATATTTAAAACTTGATCATTCTCGAACGCCTTGATTGATTTTCTTCATTTTTACAAACTTGACGTTCCCCTTGTTGAATCAGGGAGTGAGGTCGATGCACATTTGTGGCTGCTTGTCAACCGGTAACTTACGCCCCTTTTCGATCGTACAACGGACCA
>NW_004797532.1:520893-523951 GCF_000002075.1 Aplysia californica
TTTAAAAGGGCACGCTGACGTCAAAGAGTATGGTATCCTAACTTTTTGCACACGCTTCTGCAGTCATGAAAACTGCAGCGGTCTTGGAAGAATCTAATAAATAATAGATACGTCAGCATTAAGTTGTTCTTGTTATAGTTTTTGCATTTTTAAAATGTCTTTTTGTCTAATAATTTGAGTATTAGTAAGTTATTTGACGCTTTGTTTTTTATTTTTATTTTAAAATTAATTTTGTGCAATAGAAATGCTTGTTTTGATTTATACCTTGATTACTCCTGTGGCATGTTTAGAAATTCTATTTGATGTGTTTATCTGAACACAGAACATCTTCGATTGTTCCTATGCGCTGTGAAGTTTGTAAACTGGGTACATTAAGCTAAATGACTGCCAAGTTTGATCATGTTTAAAAAAAAAAAACCACGCGTTTATTGGACCAATCAGACAACTGCGATTCCCAAATGTGTGCACTCTAACGCACCACACATCTCGTGGGACATAAACTTGTGCGTGATTGTCAACAAGAGACAGTGTATCCCGCTGTGAAAGGAACCTTGTTTTCCGTATTTGATTTGCTAGAAACCGATGCATTGTTACGAAGTCTGAAGACCATGAGGCAATCTTGTATCTTGTGTGAATCCTCTTGGAGCTGAGGTGTATGTGTATGTGTGTGTGTATGTGTATATGTATGTGTGTGTGTGTGTTTATGTGTGTGTGTGTTTGTGTATAAGTGTGTACAAGGGGAGGGGGGGCATAAAATCGATTTAGAGGACAGAAGGGTGCACTATTATGGAAAATTATTTTTAAAAGCACAAAGTAGAAATGTTAAGAATGTCTGAATACAGGGTTAAATAATTCGACTTGCTCTTTGTAGAATAAAATACATTTGCAGGAGATACTCAGGTGCATTTTAAAGAAAATACCTTTTCTTGGGGTATTCTTGGTCTCAGGAGAGAAGAATGCTTCATAAGTTACGTCGTCTAACACTAGACATAGTCACACTTTTGAATGCGTTAGATGGAACTTTGACCGATCTGGCTCAAGCCCAATTTCTTCAAAGTGATTATAACCTCTCACTCCACTGGCACCCATAAGCTAAGTGTGAGTATGTGTGTGTTGTGTGTGTGTATGTGTGTGTGTGTGTGTGTGTGTGTGTGTGTGTGTGGACGTGTGCATAATTGTTATCATTTTAATTACTATTATCATTATTTCACTACACTAGGCTTTTTGAACGCGTTATTTACCTCGAATTACTTAAAAGTTGGAGTCCGTATTCGTAACGATTATTGTTAATGCATTAAATCCTGTATTTATCGTGCAAGGTTTCTTTATGCGTTGTGCAAGGTCACACGATCTGCAAAGCCTAGTACAGGGAGAGAAAAAGAGAGACACGTAGAGGGTGAGGACATTATAACTATAACATTCTTGGTAGAAGGCTAAACACTAAGAGAGAGAAGGAGATAGAGAGAGAGAGAGAGAGAGAGAGAGAGAGAGAGAGAGAGAGAGAGAGAGAGAGAGAAAGAGGGCATTGTGGAGAGGTGATGAGAGAGATGGTGAGTGAAAGAGAGAGAGAGGTGGGGAGAGAGAGAGGGAGAGAGAGAGAGAAAGAGAGAGAGACAGAGAGACAGAGAGAGAGAGACAGAGAGAGAGAGAGAGAGAGAGAGAGAGAGAGAGAGAGAGAGAGAGAAAGAGAGAATAAAAGAAAGTTCGTTGCTGGGCTAAACAGTGTGTCCAAAATGTCCTTTACCAGACAATGCACTCAATAAGTATGAAGTGTGAAGATACCATTATAATAATGGGCATTGTTGTTTTGTCTTAAAATATAGTTCTCCTTCCTTCCCCCTCTCTCTCTGTCTCTCTCTCTCTCTGTCTCTGTCTCTCTCTCTCTTTCTCTCTCTCTCTTTCTCTCTCTCTCTCTCTCTCTCTCTCTCTCTCTCTCTCTCTCTCTCTCTCTCCCTCTCTCTCTCTCTCCCTCTCTTTCTTTCTAGCAACATATCTATATATCTAACAATCTATCTTGCTTTTTCTACAATTAAAAAGCACATAGTTTGCACGGGGGCTCTCGTGGCCTAGAGGTTAAGGTGTTGGCCTCTCATTCAAAGGTCCCGGGTTCGAATCCGGGTAGCTATCGAAAAAAGTTTATTCACCCAAACTTGTCTATTTTCACCTCCTTTCTTGCTCTCTGGCAATGCTCTGTCGTCTGCTTTCGTCTCCTCATTCTGACCCCACCCCCTCACCTCCTTTTCCCCTGACTCTTTCTACAGCCTTTCTACTGCTATTCATTGGCTCCTTCTTACTGCTGTCTTTCCGCCACACCCCTGAGCTTCTGGTAGGAAAGATCTACACTTAGCCTTCTCGGAGGAGGGCGAAAAACCTCGGAGGTCCCGTGTGCAAGTTTCGCACGTTAAAGATCCCTTGGTGATCTAAAATCGATAGCAGTAGGATTCGGCACCCATGCAAAATTCAAAATTTCCCACCACCTAAAATAGTTTAAAGTGTCCCGCGCGCTCATAAGACCGAATGCATTTGCAAGGGCCTTAAAACACCACCCAAAAAAAAATAGTTTGCGCCACACTTACTTTGGATACGGGCGTACACAATATA
The DNA here is from genome assembly GCF_000002075.1 of Aplysia californica. Lineage (NCBI taxonomy): Eukaryota > Metazoa > Mollusca > Gastropoda > Aplysiida > Aplysiidae > Aplysia > Aplysia californica. Next base: position 523,495 of record NW_004797532.1, read on the forward strand.
TTATGCACCCATCTTTAATAACGAACATCAGCAACATGAGATTTAAGTATTGTATCAAAACTGCTGTTCAGTTAATCTCTTCTTTGATTTGTTATTTTCTGTCTATTTGTAAATCCAGGTTTCCTTCAACTCCACTCTTTTCTGATCTCTAATCTCCATTCATGATCTTAGATTTTCTATAAAACACTTTTTTCTCTGTTTTCCATTTCCCCTAGCTATGCATTTTGATTGGGTGTCCTGTTTACACTATTAAAAGAACAAAATTGAGTGAGGGATGAAGGCAATATACAGGACTGAGAAAATATTATTATATATAAAAGCACGTTGTTGACAGACGCCTGCCACAGCGTAATATTATCAGGGGACGTTGGCGAAATTAGGATAATAACGGAAATCGTAAACAGAAAACGGGGCCTTTGGGGCAAGAAGATGTGTGTGTGTGTGTGTGTGTGTGTGT
>NW_004797532.1:525684-531574 GCF_000002075.1 Aplysia californica
TGGGGGGGGAATAGAGAAACGGAAGAAGATTACATAATAAAGGATGTGAAATGAAGATAGGCTTTGGGAGAGGGAACCGAAAAATCGGAAAACACGAAGGGGCATATTGCAAAATGCGAGTAGGGTAATGAAATGAAACAGCGAATTACAGGAGGAGCGATAGGCTATAAAGTAGATGAGAATAAATCATAAGAACAGAAGGTAGGGGAAGTGCTTAGAGGAGAACAAAAGATAGAAAAAAGTCTCAAGTAAAGCATGATGGGAGGAATGAAAGGGAAAGAGACAGGGATAGCTTACGAAGCGGAAAATTGGCGCGTCTAGCGGATACGCCAGCACTTGGGCTAGAAAGAAAAGAGGAGATGACGCGATAAGGAAAAGCGGGTGGTTTCTGATGCACACACACACACACACACACACACACACACACACACACACACACACACACACATGTGCACGCACGCAGACACTATAGCACGAACGCACACACGTACATTTTATACACATACAAATGCACATGCACATACACATACACATTCTCATACACATACCAATTCTCATACACACACACATGCATACATGCGTGCTGTGTAAACGTATACAGCAATATAAAGGGAGAGAGATAGAGATTAAGAGAGAGATTAAGAAACAAACAGACAAACAGAGAGACATACAGACAGGCAGACAGACAGACAGACAGACGGACAGACAGACAAACAGACAGACAGACAGACAGACAGACAGACAGACAGACAGACAGACAGACAGACAGATAGGGGAAAAGAATAGGGGTGGGGGAGAGGGGAAGGAAAGACAGAAAACAAGCGTATGTGAGCTTGCCTGCGTGTGCGAGTGTTTATGTGTGTTAATTCTTTTGTGTGGGAGAGAGAGAAAGAGAGGGAAAGAGATGGGGGTGGGGGGGGAGGACAGAGTGAGACGAGAGGAGGCGAAGGGTGAGCGGAAAATGAAAGAATATAAGGAGAGAGATATGAAGACAGACAAACAGAAATATCGAAAAACAAATTGAAAGAAAGAAAGAATAAACGAAAGAAAAAAAAGAAAGAAAAGGAGAACGAACTCTCCCCTCTCCAAAAAAAAATTAAAATAAAAAAGAACTTAGTTACGACGTCTACATAAATTTATTTTAAATCGATTAATAGTTTCAAACTATTCATTCAGTTCGCTTTTCTATAATCTACGAAACAAGCGCCAAGAACGATACAACCTTCATACCTTTGGATAAGCGATAGATCAACATGACCATTATTATTCTTGTAAACAGCCATCGGTACATCACTATAAGAACATGGGATCAAACTTGTTGGACGGATGGAAAACCGAGAGAAAGATTTAATAAGGGTAACGAACCAGAAGACTATACATTGTAGAAATAGTTGTTAAGGAGAGCGACGAATCATAAAATTATGCACTGCGTAATAGGTACACAGATGGAATGTGCACAGATTGAATCAAGAGATGAGGTAAGACGAATTAGAGGTGAAAGAATAATAAAGAAACAAAGTGAAAGTGAGAAATGTGTCACTGATCTCTGCCATAAAACATTATTGGCATGAATAGGAATAGAAATGGGAAGAATGTGCACAAAACAGGCAAACAAAATGATTGTGTATGCCCGTGTACAAAGGATATAAAAAAGACAGAAAGAAAAGAAACAGAATTGAGAAAGAGAAATGAGAAAGAAGGAAAAAGGAAAAAGCTTGGAACTAAGAGGGATATAGAGACAGATTGAAAGAAAGGGCGGATGATTGCCCGTGAGCGTAAAAGATACAAGATAGAAAGATAAATGTCTGTAACTGATAAGGCTGATGCATGTTTAGATTGTAAGCGACATGGCAAACGAATTGGGCTCTGCAGCTGTTGGAGATGGGAATCAACTCCGAGGCAGCACGACATGCTCAAAGGGCCGTAATCCATCAGACAGCTCAGAGGAGCTGCAAGCAAGAAGATTTTGGCCTGGCGTCCCTCTTTCTATGCTTCCTTTCTTTAGCATAGGGTATGAAAGTTGTCCAAAAAATGAGGTCATTCAATGGCCAAAAAGGTCGCGTCGTTTCGTTCGTCGTCTTCCAAGTCAACATTGTATATCGCATAATATTATTATTTTGCCTCTCATTCGCCTAGAAGCTGAACTGCAATAGAACTGTCCAGTCTAACCTCTTGTTGGGTTTTCCCTTTAAGTCTATGTTTTAATCTCTATCTTATACAAAAACAATGTGTAGAGTTCCTGATTAGTTTACTGCTCCTACCGTCACTTTTGACATTTTTCATGTCCCTCATTTTTTCCTTCCAAACTCCCCTCCCCTTTTCCCCACAGAGAAAAGAGGAAAATTAGAAAGGTGCAAACACACACACACACACACACACACACACACACACACACACACAAACACTCACACACACACACACACACACAAACACACACACTCACAGAGAGAGAGAGAGAGAGAGAGAGAAAGGGAGAGAGAGAGACAGTGAGAGAAACAGACAGACAGACACACACACACACACACACACACACACACACACAGAAAGATAGACAGACAGACAGGGAGGACGATAACAGTTTTTTTTAAAATGAAATATATTTAGTGCACGATCAATATTTTCCAACAGCAGATCACACCAAATAGGAATGATTCATTACCTCCAAAAATTATGACCTGGGATTCTTGTGCCTGCGATTCTTTGGGGAAATTCCATCAACGTTAAATCGCTAGAGACCTTGTGCGCATGAAGTTACGAATGGATTCTCGATATCCACTTTCATGTTTCTTCAGCTTATTCCGTAATTCTCTTGATGTTTCCTGCGTTTTTCCCTTACACCCGAAGTAATGAGTTCGGCATATTTGCGCGGTTCACTGGGTCAAGACGCATAGCTTGAAATAAATACTGCGGGGAAAAAGAAGATTTCGTGTTGAGTTGTCGCTGATGGACCCTTATATTTCACTGTTTCGTATCTGTCTTTTAATGCAATAATCGCAGGACAACATACCATTTTATCTGGGATCGGAGTTAAGATAATCACTTATACTTTGTGAGAGGTCACTTTGATCATCCATCTGGTGACATGTCAAAGAATAGTGGACTATAATTCCCAGGTCATTTCCTATCTCAATTATAACGGGTTCGGCGACACATATTATATTGCTTCAAAATGTGGTCTGTCTGTGCGAGGGAAGTGGGTGGTAAAGGCATGAATCCCACTGCCCCCCCCCTCCCCCAATAATAAATAATAATAATAATAATTAATAATAATAATAATAATAATAATAATAATAATAATAATAATAATAATAATAATAATGATAATGATAATAACAAACAATAAAAATAGTTTGATATGATGATGATAATAAAAAGAAGAAGAAGAAGAAGAAGAAGAAGAAGAAGAAGAAGAAGAAGAAGAAGAAACAGAAGAAGAAGAGGAAGAATGATAATGATAATGACAATAATAATCATTGCATTTAAATAGCGTATAATCACGCTCTGCTTCATGTTTCAACTATTATTGTCAGTGATACTTGGCAGAGTCATAGCTCACCGATATGTGAGTAATAGGACAATTACTTTTTCAAGGTAAGGTTGAGTATTTCGTTCTTTCAAAAAAAAAAGGTTGGGGCGGGGCGGTGAGGGAATGAACTTGTTAACAGTTTTTTAAAAATAAACTTTAAGGCCGTGCTGCTAACACCAGCCACACAAAACTGGCTGTCAGCCCATTACCTTTGTATAGTCTCCATCTTTACGGGGCTAAATTACATATGAAAAGCTCAACAGCTATACTAGTTTAAAGGATTTCAGGAATCTAAGATATTTTTTTTTAGTTTTCAAAGTGGTCGCCATTACCGTGCATAGAAATTTGTTTGTTTTCTTTTTTCACAGGCTTGTACTCCGCTTTACTCCACAATAATAATAATTATTGATCCACAAAACTAATGTTTTTAATCATAACAACCCCATCCCCATCCCCCCTCCCTCCTCACCCTCCTAATCTCTCTACAAATCTTTTCCGAAATTCAATGCACCTCTGTCCCTCTATCGCCCACAGATTCTGGCATGTGATCGTTCCTTAGCCCAAGGGAGAAAAAGACTGCAGTGTGGGCGTTCTAGCGGGCAGCTTTCTGTTAATGATCTCCAGTAACTGGTCGAAACGCGTTTGTTCCCAACCGCATCTGGCTTCATTATTAATGATGTCCTGTCCCTGCCTATTCCTGGGCCCAATCAGTGCTTAACTACCAAGTGGTATGGTCCAAGTTTGTTAGAAGGTTTGACCCGGCCGAAGCCACACGCACTCACTCACTTGCTTTCATCTTTCAAACCTTACTATGATTTCAATTTGTCCGACTTTAGTTATTATTTCTCCGGCGTGACAAAGGCGTCTGTGGTGTAGTGGTTACGTGCTTCTCTGTCGCACGCTGAAGATACCCTTGGGGGGGGGGGGTTGGTTACCGGTTATGTGTAGCTCAGTCTTTCTGTTGCGACATTGTATCCCTCTCAGCCCTGGTTGGCCCTGGCAATCAGGTTCTAAGCCCGGCTCTTACATTATCTAAAGTGTACCGATAGTGTGGTAAAAAACAACAACACCTTCATGTATATATATATATTCAAAATGTATTCATTTTCGCGTTGAGTGCAACAAGTGTAACTCTCTTATAAACGGTGCCACGAGAGGGTTACATTCCCATATACTGAAGTACAGATAGAGTACACACATGAAAAAAAAACAACAAAAGTATTTTTACACAACCTAAATTATTTACAGATTTAACCGAGAGAGTACTTTCTAATATTCCATGACACCCACCAAGCCCTTGCCATGCTGTCTTTTAAAACAACTAGATTTAAAGAATGTTCTAATATTAACTTACACAGGTTCCAATACTGCATATTGTTAGCACCATCCCACTATCGCCTAAATCAATTCCTGGGGGAATTCCGGATAAAGCCATAATTCCAATAACATCAAAAAACATCTTGCAAGCCTTGTATTCTGTTGCGCTTTGTCCTTCCTAATTTTTACCTTAAAAATATAACCAGTTCACAAGTAGTGGCTCTGATTTCAGCGCTTTCTTTTCGTCTATTTTTCTCAAATCTTAAAGAAAATGAATAGGATCTTGCGCAATGACGCCCGACGATATATTTTACGTCTGGCAAAATAGTGCAGGGCATCTATAACCCTAGTTATTTCTTAAGTTGATCGAAAGTCCTCACATAATATACGGATGGCATAATAACAATAATGTCGCGCAGAAAGGGGAAACGGGAAAAAGCCAACATGAGCTGACCAGTACTTCACCACGTAAAGCTCATAGCATCATAGCCCCTGGCTTGTGCCTGATATTTGGACAACCCGGCGAGCCGGGCAAGGGCCAGGATTCGACCTTTGCCCTTCCCTTCTGTATAAACAGACGGCTCGAACTAAGAGGGTTTTTCATCAATACAAAAACCACCCATGTTCTGGTCCTTTTTTTATTTCCTATATCGTTTGTTCTTTCTTTTCTTTTATCGGCGGTTTTTGGGGGTTTTTTTAGGGGGGGGGGGAGGAGCCATTTTGATTGTTTATGTTGTTAGTGGGGGGGGGAGGGCGTGTCTTTTTTTACTGTTTTGTTTTGTTTATACTTTTAGTGCCTCCTAGCATGAGTCTGAGAGAAGGTCTTTTTCCCTTTTCTGCTGTTATTTGATGTCTATATTTGTGGATGTTCTTGCCTGTCTGGTGAAACTGTCAATGTTTGTGTGTGTATGTGCGCGCTCGCTCGTGCTCACGTGTGTATGTGTGTGTGTGTGTGTATGTGTGTGTGCGTTTATGTGTGTGTATGTGAGTGTGTGCGTTTGTGTTTTTGCGATGTGAGTGTTAATAGTGTGTATGTATATATCATTT
>NW_004797532.1:531698-536938 GCF_000002075.1 Aplysia californica
TGTGTGTGTGTGTGTGTGTGTGTGTGTGTGTGTGTGTGTGTTTGTTTGTGTCGTCAACGCATCCAGATCAGAACCACAGGACGAAAGTTTATTGTAAGAAACCCACTGATGCTTTTTTCGAATAACAGATATGTTATTTTAAATCCCCTAAAAATTGATTTAGGTGATAGTGGAAGGAAGCTGATGGTATATAATAAATAATTATGTCTTATAAACTGTGCATTTTCATGTATATGGGTGTGCGTACCTCTATGTGAGTGTTCATGTGCTGATGATTGTTTGCGAAATGGGCGCTTGTATGAGCTGGAAACTAGACGGTCATATAATTATAATTTATGATCGCCTAGGCTGGAAACAAACAGTAAAGACCTAAGACCCGATATCAGACACCCTCATAATTTTAATGATCTTTCCGCTGTCCAGGCGTGGGGGATTATTGATTTTTGGGGGTTATTGGAGAGTGGGGGGGGGGGCAGTAATTTAGGTAATTTGTCTAATCAAATACTAGAGTTGCTGAAAAACTCTCCAATTTCATAGACAGCAGTGTTCTCACCATGGTTTTGTGGGCATCTCAAATACAAGGTTATTGACAGTAGGTTTCTTGCAACGAAACCGGTTTAACCCTTTCAATGCTGAATCGTTCGCATTTACGTTTGTACAGACCGAATAAAATATTGATTTAAAAGAGATTTTAAACAAAACCAAGCCGTCCTCTTATCAATAACAGGCAACTGTACAAGTTGCAAATATATGTTCCAAAAATTCCTTAATAAACCAGTGAAAAAGACAGTGAAACGTTTTAGGAGATCACAAGTGAGTACCATCAACACAGCAGGGAAGAATCTTTTCAAAAATGCATGCAGTACTGTCTAATCTATTTAAGTGAGATGTCTAAAAAACGTCTTCATTAATAAACGGCTGTTCCCATTTTCGTAGACTACAAGCTTCTATAAAAGTTTACGGATTCCATTGAAACGTTTAGGCACTATCGAACCCATAGCTATGACATTGCGGTAACCCATAACGTCCTTCACGCATGGTCTCAGATTCACAAAAATCTAAGGCAGCAAGGCATGAAGATGGAAATTCAGGGCTTTGGCTATCTCTAAAAAAGTACTTTTCCGTTGTTTTCTATCGTCTAACATATTGATATCGATTTTTCACAAAACCAGCAAAATAAAAGCAACAGAGTAACGCATGTGGGAACATCTTATTAAACACGGAATCTTTCTAAAAGGTAATCTAAGAAAAAAAAAATGTCCGCCAACATGGTTAATACAATGTATTTTCAAGTCTTCAGGCGCCTGACACATATTGGTTGACGCTTGCCGATGATGCTTGCCTCGTCAGGCCTCCACATTTACGTATCCACATTATATGACTAATGAGAGGTTACTTCGTTCTTTGAGGTCAGTCACACTCTTTAAGTCTGCCTTTCCTTCATCTCTCTTGTGCTTTGTGCTGTCGAGGCCAGGTGCTCTGCTGTTGCTCACATGAAAATATCTATTAAGTGTCTCAGTCTTTCTGCAGAGACGTTCTGTCCCTGTCAGCATGTGTTGGCTCTGACAGCTACTATAGAAGCTAGCCATTTAAATGGTCGAAAATGTATAGATGGAACAGGGGTGTGTGTGTGGGGGGGGGGGCGATTGAACCACTTAAATCAGTAGCTCCAAATTTTAGTAACGCAAAAGGCTTCTGAGAACCGAACGTACACAAAATGAACAACCTCCACTCTTAACACTCTTATTCTGCAAGAACGGCATCACCAGTTATCTCAAGATAAGGTTTGAGTGGCTAGACACTGCAGATAAAAAAGTAATAGTTTCTTGTATTCTGCCACCTTATGATACATTTCTGGGTTGGTCATTTTCTACGCACAAGGTTCAGAAAACAAGTTGATAATGTTATGCTCTCTGATGATGCAGTTGGATCTCCCTAAAGCCAACAACCCGCCTTTCTCCCCCCGCCCCCCACCTAACCCTTCTTCTGTGAACATTACTTAAGGATTGTAAAAGATCCCCAGTTCTCGTTCTCATCGTTTCCCATATCGAATCTCCATTTTGATATCGTTGCCGATTCGGAACTGTATTGATGCACAGTGGCAACCAGCAATCTAATCTATCTATCTATCTATCTATCTATCTATCTATCTATCTATCTATCTATCTATCTATCTATCAAACTATCTATCTATCTATCTATCTATCTATCTATCTATCTATCTGTCTATCTATCTATCTATCGATCTACCTATCAAACTATCTATCTATCTATCTATCTCTCTATCTATCTATCTATCTATCTATCTCTCTATCTATCTATCTATCTATCTATCTATCTCTCTATCTATCTATCTATCTATCTATCTTTCTCTCTATCTATCTATCTATCTATCTCTCTCTCTATCTATCTATCTATCTACCTATCAAACTATCTATCTATCTATCTATCTATCTATCTATCTATCTATCTATCAATCTATCTATCTACATGTATTTTACATGTATAGATATATTTACGTAAATCGATCTTTAATACATTTATTATGAGCAAGATGCATTAAACTGTCGTATTTGTTTCTATGACGCTTGGAAGACCGTGCATGTGATTTGATTATAATATTTTACCCGTACTGAAAGCACCTAGTGATATTTTTAGTGCCAAAGTGTAAAGGTCACCTGACGTGACTAATGTACAGGGTGATCCCCCAAAAAATTGACAACTTTTTTCTGAATATCTCGACCAAAATTTGTTCTAGAATGCTGTGATTTGGAACAGACACAATTCATTCAAAAGGAATTTGTTTGATATTACATCCGCGAAGAAAAAACATTTTTTGAAAATAAAAACGGCTAAAAGAAAAAAGCACCCCAAAACGCAAAGTTCACCAATGTTTAAAAATCTTGTAAAGGAAGCCGTGAAAAGATTAGTTGAACTTTTTCTTTATTTTCTCTTTGACATTAATTTTCCATCCCTGTGACATTTAAACAATATTTAATTTCTTTTACAGAGTTTTAAAAACCTAATGACTTTATTCTGAAATCCCTAGAAGCAGTGCTCCGCATTCCCTCCTTTGGACTCAACACATTTTTAACGCGTCGTTCGAAATGTTCAGTGGCGCCCTAACACAGGGACCTGCTAAACCATGAGTTTTTAAAGCCACATACACTGTACATGTTCACTAAGAAGTTGTTTCTAGAGACAATAGATTGAGGTGCCCAATAGACAGTATTTTTGGAGTTGACATATCCCGAAGGTGAAAATGGGCTTTGCACTAAACCAAATGTCATCGAAGAAATGATCCCTCTTTACAAGGCAATCGAGGAATGATGAACACATTGCCATGCTCTGATTTATGTCATCTCGGCCTAGCGAAGATGAACATGGTATAGTCGTAGGTTAAGATCTGCCATGAGAATGCAGAATGTTGATGTGTAGGAAAGTCCTAGCTACAGACCGTCTACGCACAGACGTCTCATGGCACTCGGCTACTGAAATCTGCACTCTGGTGACGTTTAAAGGGCTGTGCATGGTGCGTGTTCGACCTGAAATGGTCATTTTTAAAGAACTTTTTAGTTCTGATTCGCTATAGATCCAAACAGATGGAACTTCTCTCCTCCTGACGCCAAAGGACTTGAGTGCACCTAAGCATTCTCTCCATGCCATACGCAGAACTTACGAAATGTCAGGGATGGTGAGTTTGTGGAGAGGTAATGTTCAATACAAAAAGCTCTCTGCTCTTTACTAAACGTAGCCATGATCTCAGCAGGCAAACAAAAGTTGGGAAAAATAATATCTGCAGACGTCTGTTGACTTGTTAGACTGCTGTAGCTTGCAGTATGGCGCGATTTTTGCAACTTTTAGTGGTAGGCCCAAAGCGAACTTGTGCGTCATGCTATGAAAATGGCGACAAGGTTGAAAATGGGTTGTAAAGAGCAAAACCATTCAATGAACCTATCTGAAATACATATCAGACAAATTCCTTTTGGCTTCCATACGTTATGTTCAAATCTGAAACGCAAAACTTCTGTATGGAGGAAGATATTTACAAAACAAGTTGTAACGTTGTTTTTTTATCCCCCTGTATTATTCCTGTTTTATCTGGTATGTGTTAAGTCTAAAAGAAAACATTTTCAACGTTTCAAATATCGAACAAACACTACCCTGCATTTTAAGTAAATTTGAAATTGCTTTTAATACATACTTCATCAATACATCATGATTCCAGCAAACTTCTAAAAAGAACTTTAAAATCGCCTTGTCTAAAGTGCATTGCTTTTTGAAAGTAAAAAGAAGAAAGAATTTTATTTTTTAAATAATAAATCTTTGGGATTATTCTTCCTAGTTTCGTCTACGTCAAACGTATTTGGTCAAATAACTGGAACCTCCTACTCCTAAAAAAAGGTAAAACGTTAAAAAAATGTTATTAACTAGTTCAGTACATAAATCGTATGGCGTAACATTAAAAGATTGCAGAACTGCCGCCGATATATCGCCAATATGTCATGAATGACTTCTGCAACCAGCGGTATCAATTTATATGTGTCTGGAGCGAGACTTCCCAGCCAAAGGTTTCGAGCTAGGATATCAAGTGGAATGTACACTAAGACGTATTCAGCCAGTCTGTCTCGCTCGCGGTTTGTTCTGGTCGGATCGGACGATTTCTAGTTTTGAATAATTTCTCTGTTTTCAATTTTTGTTACCACTGAGGGTTTTTTTTTTGTGTGTTACATCTTGCAGTTGCCGTCGTGGGAAAGGGGAGGAGACGTTGTTTTACAGCCTTTAGGTTATTTGTTTTTTTCATGTGGGTAAAAAAAATTGGTTTGTTTTTGTTTTTGTAGCTTTTTTATTTTTGGTCTGTTTTGCCTTTGTCTGTTTGTTTCCTTCGATGTTTTTAAGGGGATGAGATGGAGTGGGGGCAGTGTGCATGATTTATCGCATGGGAATCGGCTCGAATGAACTCTGAACTGCTCCTGATACAAACCCTGAGGTACGGGTTTGCAATTTCATGTCCCAATGAGCAATGAGTATGGTGGTATGAAAAGGCAAGTGTCACTGAACCTGTTTGACACATGACTGTTGCAAGAAATAGTTAATCATGTGCTTGTGATGTCTAGTAGATACACCCATTAAAATTATAAATAGTAGTAGTAGTAGTAGTAGTAGTAGTAGTAGTAGTAGTAGTAGTAGTAGTAGTAGTAGTAGTAGTAGTAGTAGTAGTAGTAGTAGTAGTAAAAGTA
>NW_004797532.1:537620-539485 GCF_000002075.1 Aplysia californica
CATAGGGTGGGATAGGGGTGATAAGAGAGAGGGTAGTGGGATGGGAGAAAAAGTGTGTTGGGGATGAATGAGTAATGTATAAGGAAGGGAGGTATCATTTAATTCTAAACTGCTTCATTCTGTCTTGTTCAATCAATAAGAGTCTGGATATTTCAATTGCATCTTCTATTGATCATCTTCAATCAGGTACAACTCGTAAAGCACACGTCGGATTTAGAAGCAGGCAAAAGTTGTAAAATAAAATATTGATCGAGAGACAAAAAAACACAGATATTATTTTTTAAAATTATATTTTAGATCACAGTTTTGAGAGAATTATTTTTGACACCATCGTAAAATTAGTAATAATGAGTAGATGCAGAATGTTTTAAATTATATATAAATGTTCTCACTAAACACAACCAGGAAACGAAAAATGCAGTTTTTGGGACCTCTGAACAGACTTAAAGGTCTTGCACATCTAACTCTCACAGGCAAAATTGAAGGCAAACGAGACAGTGGAATGCCCAGAGCAACCTACTTAGGTAACTTAAACAAAAGGATAACGTGGAAAGATCAGCTTTTTTAAGAGCCTCCGGGCAAAGGAATGAATGGACAATGGAGAGCCATGATCGCCGATGCCTGTCTCAGATCTGGCACTGGAAGATGATGATAATTCTGTTCTGTTACTAAGGTACGAGAGCAGGCCCCTACGCGACATTGAACGTTTCGGGTAATGTTATTCTACTGTCAAAAGTTCTATGTTTTATGACCTGATCCCGAGACCAATTAAAGAAAACCAAGGAAAAAGGGTTTCTCGTCTTCTTCTAGGCAATATGTGAGGCAGCGTGGTGGAATCAGGCTTTCGTCAAAATAATCAAAGTGAAGAAACTTGCATTTTTCCGCAGGTCTGTGAATTTTTATCGAATTTTTGTTTTTTTTGGCTCAACACCTTTCTTGCCCATTAAAGAACTCATTTCTGTGTGGATTTTTCTGAAAAACGTTGATTAAAGGCACAAGAAATGTAAATTTTCAATTACCACAGACTTTTAAGCTAAGGAAATAACTAATCTTTGGCGGCCATTTTCTCACTAATTTTACCTCTGAAAACAGGTGACCCCCACCTCCTTCTTTGGCAAATATCTTGACTTGTATTCCAGACAAATGGATATTTTAAAAATCCAAATAAAGACAAATGAACAAGCTTTAAGATGATACCAATAACTCTACATGCCGAAAAATTGACGAGAGTCTGATTCCACCACGCTGCCTCACATATGTCCTTTTCTGTATTAACCTTCCTAAAAGCAAAGCAGGTTGGGTTATTTTTAAGCGCCATGCTTCAGGTGACTTCATCAAAATGAATCTTTAGAAAGCTTTTTTCTTGTTTTCTAGAAACTGTTATTTGAAAAGTCCCTTTTTAAATTGTCTTTCCTCTTTATTAGAAGTAATGTTTCATTTTCATTCTGACTGTATCATAACCAGATAGCCTTTTTCTGTCTATTCTTCTGGAAATGATACTTTTGTTGTTTACTAAATCTTAAGGTGGCCTTCTTAAGCACGTTTGCTCAAAGGAGATAAGGTGAGATACATGTTCTAAACAGGTCTACGAGAGGTGGGAAAGAGTGTGGCTGGAAACAAAAGGAATTGTAGATCCCCATCCTCCCTCCCACAAACCTCCAAAACGTTCACACCCGCTTTGAACATGTTTTATTGTTTGGTATATCATACATCATGTTTATCTTCAAAGACGGAGGTTCATATTACGCACTGTTATAAATAATGTATGTGAGTGTGTGTGTGTGTCTGTGTACGTGGGTGTGTATGTGTGTTTGTTTTGTTTTTGTGTGTGTTTGTGTGTGTGTGTGTGAGTGTGTGTGTGTGCG
>NW_004797532.1:540778-553116 GCF_000002075.1 Aplysia californica
CTCTCTCTCTCTCTCTCTCTCTCTCTCTTTCTCTCTTTCTTTCTCTCTCTTTCAATATCTATCTCACCTTCTGTCTCCTGATCTTAAATCTTTAGTTTGAAAATTTGATGCGATTATTTTTATACACTGTAATATAATGTTATCCTTACTTTTCTGTGCGCCAGCGTGTGTATTGTCATGTATGTCGGTGCACATGTAGGTGCGCTCGCGCACGTGTGTGTGTGTGTCTGTGGGTGTCTGTGGGTGTGTGGGTGTGTGTTTGTGTGTGTGTTTGTGTGTGTGTGAGTGTGTATGTTTGTGTGCGTCGCAACAATGTAAAAGCAAGAAACGTTTGACACTTGACGTGTTACCGGTGATACTGTGAAAAAAAACATTGTTTATTTGCACAACATTTTATCGTCAGCCTTATTTCAGTCTGACGGGTAATTGAAGGGTGTCACTGGTATGTCTTCGAATAAAGGTAGATGAAGTGAAAGAGTAATGTGCTCTAATGTAAACCAGTATCTGAGTTTACTTTCAAAATATTTCTTGCCAACCGTTACACGCCAGACGCCAGCCCAAACTTTGCAATTCACAATCAGATGACGCAAATCCGTTGAGTCGGACAATTCGTGACCCTAGAATTACAAAGTTCTATTTGACACTTGTGGCAGTTTAGAGTTACTAAGGCCATAAGGTCAAAAACCAAATGTTCTGTCTGCTCTATCAAAATTGTAAGCTTATTGGAAGTCATTATCAAGATTTTCAGAGACTTGCATATACGTCAAATTTCTCAGTACTAGGTACAAATTTCTCAGTACTAGGTACTGAGCAGATAGAACTTTGTAACTCTTAGGAAGCGAAGTATCTGCATTACTTAAGAAGCACATTCAGACTAAACGTAGAGCATTATTAATGGACGAGGGGAGGGTTGGGGTAGAAGGGAATGGACATCTAACAATGAATTACTCTTTGTGTCCAAGATAAACAGATTGTCAAATTGTTAAGGCATAGCTGTTTCGAAGATGAAAGGGTCTTGAAGAACAAGGAGATGGACAAGAAGAATGAAGAACAAACCATCTCCTCACCATCCCCCTCTTTTTCAATTTTATTCCTGCAGAAAATAAGGAAATGAACCGACAAAGTAAAGCATATCGGCCAGAATTGGGCAATACAATGATGGAGTGGGTTGAATCGAAAGAAAGAGGAGGTGTGATGACAAGGTTGATGGAAAACGTAATTGGAAGATACACCAGAACTGTGCGAGTGGTGGCGCGACGAAACTGAGAGATCCTAACTCTTTATATGTCTCTGTCTTAGTTTTTTCCAGTGCTAAATGGGAACTATTGTTTCTGACGTGTGTTTCTCTTTACTCAATTCAGCAACATGTTCGCTATTCTTGGAACATTAAGAAGCATGATATCCATTGCTATTGATCACTTTTTCATCATTTGTTTCGCTATACATTAGTAATCAATATTAACATTCCTGGCCTTTCATTTGTACACTTATTTCTTTTAGGGCCGCTTTCTGGTTACTTTGTTTTTCTTGCCCAAGGTCGGTTCGCATTAGAAAACTGGCTTTGACAGCGCCGTTGACTTACTTGGTGTTAATACGGGACGATAATGCTGATTAACTCATTCCACATCCCGAGTGGGAAGTTCTTGAACTTGGGCTTTTTGGGTTTGGGAGAGTTTACAGTGTTCGTCACGGACTTTACTCGGTCCTGTCGACGATGGACGTTTATGTTGGAGGTACCTTTTTGTATGATCTTGCGATGTTGGAATGTATGTAAAACACGCACCGTGTCATGTCAGTCTGATTTTAGGAGGCTATAACAAACGAAATAATATGTTGTTGAAGCAGAAACATTCTTCTCCAAGCAAAAACGTCTTCCCAAGATCATTACGGAGAACAACTGGAATCCAGAGAAACGCTTTGAACTCGAACAATTACTTGAAGGATGTCCTTGGTAATAATAGGGGAGAGAATGAAGGCCGTGCAGAAGCAGCAAAACAAAAGTCAGAGAAGCAGCAGAAAACAATACACGTTTATCTGGTGTAGTGCCAAAAAGGTATTTTGACATTCCGTGCTCACCTTATTTTTTTTTAAAGGAGTGGAGCACATATATTTGGCGTCTATGGTGTAGTGTTAGGCGCTTTGCCGCCACACGTAAAAGACCTGAGTTGGGAGATTCTTTACCGAGTATCTATGTCTTTTTGCTTAGTATTATATCCTTTTCAGCCCAGTTTGGTCCTGACAGGGAGGTTCGAAACAGCTTGCCCCCTGTAGTATCTAGATTGGGATGAAGATGACGTGAAACATTTACAATTTGAAAAAAAGAGTAAAAAATCAAAATAGGTTCTAAAAATGGTTTTTCGAAGGCTTACTGCTTCAATCTAGCCTGTTGTCAGAGTCAACCCAAGCTCAATAGATACAGAAGATGGAAGTATTCGATAAAATACACATGTCCAAGTGGGAATCGAAATCATATCTTCAATGGGAAGCGGCGAAGGGCCTATCCATTGCACCGCAGACCCCAGGCTCCAGTGTATGCGTATGAACTAATGTGTTTGTCCGTCACGTGACAGCTACAATTTATTTTCTCTTGAAAATATTTCTGGTGGGGCCTTTGTGACAGCAGAAACAATGTGGAGCGTAGGGGAAAACAGGAAAGGGTTTAATTTGTCTACGTGGCGAGCGATATGCTTAAGAAACCAGCTAAGAAAGGCAGTTTTTACAATGAGAAAGGATTGATTCCGAAGTTCAAAAAATATTGAGTTGATGAAGAACAAAAATGAAATGGAGGTATGGAAAATGAAACTGAGACGAGGTAAGGAATTAACTGGGGTTGCAAGACAGGGAAAAAGAGCGAGATGAAGAGCTAGAAAGCAGAAAACAGGAGGATTGGGGGGGGGGGGGGGGGCAAATTGATTAAGCAGTCCTAGAAGAAAATATTAACTCGACAAACAATTTAAGATCTAACGGCAAACAAATTGTGTGTGTAGGTATGTATAGAATACATGTATAATATACTTTTAAAAATTTGACCAATAGCATTTAAATAACTTTGCTTGTTTGTTTCGACCTTTGTCCTTGTAAAGAAATACCATAATATTTAATTCAAGCCGTGAGCTTATCATGAAAATAGCAAATGGACCGAAGTGGGTCGGTTATGGGGAAATTCATTTTGTAGGAGGGAGTACGTAGGGGTTTTCAGCTCTTTATCTCTCCCCGAGAATAAGACCTCTGTTTCCTCTATATAAGATGTTTTGGTTCATAAGTAAATGACCATGAATGACATAGTTCCCTTACTGGAAACAGAGAAATTAACAAGGGTACGACAGGAAGAAAAATCCAAAGATCCCTACAGGACCATCTACCAGCCACAGTTAACATGCTGAACCATACCCCAGAGGCACCATCATGGGTAAAGAAAAACACAAACATAATTATACACACGTCCATGCCTATGTTCACCCCAAAAGATGACCACAGCGACCTGAGCAAGAAGTCCCTCACTCTCTCCATGCTTGAACAAAGATACCCACGAGAAGCATGGATAAGGATCCATACAGACGGATCTGAAACTGATGGTGTGAAAAGAGGAGGAGCCGGAGTGTACGTACAGTTCCCAAATGTACGACGACAAGCAGAGGCAGTCCCAACAGGGCGACATTGTACAAACTACAGGGCAGAGACGGAGGCTTCAATACAAGAAGCAAACATCATCAAGAATGTGGTAGACCCCCAAAGCCAAGTAGTATTCCTAACAGATGCCATGTCAGTACTGCAGGCAATCACTTTCGGCAAACTACCAAGGCTACGAAAAGGAATTGAGGACATCCCATGTCTGAGGATCATGCTGCAGTGGATTCCATCACACTGTGGTGTCTTAGGAAATGAGCAGGCAGACAGGATGGCCAAACTAGGAGCTCAGAAAGAGCAACCAGACAACAGCGTTAACTACACAGAAATAAAAACGATTATAAATACACTATTTAAAGCACCCCAGACACCAGATGGCTACAATGAGCTGTCCGGCCAAGAACAAGTGGTTATCTTTAGACCAAGGACACAACACACACGACTTAGACAACATATGTACAAATGTTTTAAACTAGTACAATCACCAAAATGCCAGTGTGGAGAGGCGGACCAAACTGTTGAACACATCCTTCAGCACTGCAAGACACACAGGGCCCTGAGACAGGAAACGTGGCCAACCCCACTGACGCTACAAGAGAAGCTACATGGGCCGACAGATGAACTAAGCAGGACGGCCCAATTTATGACTGATACCAGACTTCAAGTGTGATGCGATCGAGAAGAAAAAGAAGATGACAGGCAGCGGCCACTTGAAAAAAAAGAAACGGTGGTGAATAAAGCTGTTATTCCGGCTCGCCTCCTTGCCCCTTCAATTGCGACACACTGCATGCCCGTTTGAGAATTAATTAAGAGAGAAGTGTGGCGGGTGGGAGCGATATCATTGCTTTCCATAATCTTTTTTTCTTAGAAAAGTCTGATTACGGTGCAATTTTTCTATGCTCTATTAGGTCATTCCCTCCGTTTTTCTTTTGCCTACTTAGTGTCACTCTGGAATGTGAGGCTAGTTTCGTGAACTTCGGTTGTCTTCCCCCCCCCCCCCCTTTCCACTTTGCTTCAGCTCAATCTGAGACAGACGTGATATCTTTAATTTCGCTTTAAAAAAATAAACGTACGAGTATCTCGTATTTATTTTTCACTCCTTGTTGACCGCATGGATTATCCCTGACGATGAAAACATCATTAGGAAAAACAATTGTGAGTAACTTGAGAATCAGTCTGATGTTCATTTTAACGGAGTTTGATTTTTTTTTTACTTCAAAAAAATCTGTTTATTTTTTACAATTTATTTTTAGGGGCATTTTAAAGACTTCTTTCATTTTCTGCAGGAGCCTGGTCTACAGCATATAGGCCTGCCTCTAAGGGTAGACACATAAAACATACCTGTTCAAAGTTCTGGGTGTGGGAGTGTTTTGAGGGGATCGTATTTAAGAGGGCTAATTAATTACTCATTTTTATTTTCAACGTGGTGCACTTTGCAATTATTATCCCCCCCCACAGACCATAGAAGACCCAGAAGCATTCTCGGCTACCCCGGAAGTATACAGTGGAAGAAGCCGATTAAGTGCCCAAATACTAACAGACTGACAAGATATTTCTCTGTATATAGCTGGGAGCGTACCCACTCCTACTTGGATGAAGCAAGGAAAATTCGTGTAAGAAATATATTCCATAAAAACAACATCGGGCCCTTGATGGGATTCGAACCCATGTCCTTACAGTTCAGAATTGTTCTCTTTTGAGTCATATCCCAAAGAGAATTAATTACATACTTTTGTAACTGCTTAGCTCTGGTTCTTGTTTCTGAGGGTTAGGAAGATATTGGTTTTGGAGCCCTGATGGTTAACGTTGAATACGTAGTTTCTCTTAGCCAAGAAAAAAAAGACACTTCCGAATCATGTGAGGCTTAGTGTGGGTGGGTTTTTTTTTATAATACAAGAATGGTTATAATGCAAGCCGTACATTATTCTGAGTACAGGACCAAAGACTGAAACTGGACCAAAGACTAAAGCTTGATAAAAGAAACGAAAACGTGACATGAGTTAAAGCGGTGGGAGAGGTCACAGTGTTACACATTCTTTTTTTAAGATACAAAAGGAAATCTAACAATCGACGAGAACGAGTAAATTACGTTGAAGATATTTAAGAGTAGCATGAAGGAACATGGGAACAATTCACGCACCTCTTCAAAATTTGCGATTCTAATGGAGCTTCCATTTAGCCAGAAGATATCTCCTTATCGAAATAAACCACAAACAGAATTAAAACCTTTAGATTTCGACAGAATCGCATCGTGCGCACCTTCGGGGAAAAGTAGATCTAGTACCCAGACATAACGAATTGTTTTGTCTTTTTTAACTTTCTTCTCTCTATCTTGGGTTTCTTAACTCGATCTTCAAGTCTTAGTTTGATCAGTCTTTCTAGTATTTGTTCCCTGTCTAGTCTCTGACTGGTTCGTAGATTGCACGGTTTGGAGGTTTTAGTAATCAATACCTTTCCTCTGAGTTTTCCTTCTTTTTCGTAGAAAGTAAAAGCGTTTAGGCCTGTAAATATCTCAAGTGCAAATATCTCAAGTGCATTACGGGTTGTGAAAATTAATAAGGACTGGTAAATGGAAAGTGAAATAGGAAAGAATGGATTTGAGTGGGTTGATGGAACGTGGTTTAGGCAGCACAGGGCCGTGGTAGGTTAAAAAATAGCGACATAAACTGCCGACGTCCTGACTGATCTGACGAAATTGCCCGCCATAGCAAATAAGGATTACCGATCCATGCTCGCATCAAAGCCCTGCTTGTGGCATGATCAGTCTCGACTTTCATTGACTTTTATTTGAGTAACGCTCTGATCTTTTGTTCTTCTTTCGCTCCGTAATTTAAAGAGGGAGACAGAGAGAGAGAGAGAGAGAGAGAGAGAGAGAGAGGGGGGGGGAGGGAGAGAGAGAGGGGGGAGAGAGAAAGAAAGAGAGAGAGAGGAGGGAGAGAGAGCCAGAGAGAGTCAGACTGAGACAGACAGACAGACTTGGAGACAGACAGGGAGACAGGCAGGGAGACAAAGATAGAGAGACAAAGAAAGAGGCAACAGATAGATTGATAGATAGATAGAGAGAGAGAGAGAGAGAGAGAGAGAGAGAGAGAGAGAGAGAGACAGACAGACAGACAGACAGACAGACAGACAGACAGAAAGAGAGAGAGAGAGAGAGAGAGAGAGAGAGAGAGAGAGAGTAAGAGAGACTGACAGACACACGGACAGACAAACAGACAGATGGACAGAGGGACAGAGCTTTCAAATGTTTTCCTTCATCCACTCTCCCCCTCTTCCGTCCCTATCTCATTCATGAACCAACCCACTTGCTTCCCTATTTCTGCTCAATTGGCAGGTCCTAGTTCTACTTATCTCTTTTCTCGAATTCTTCTTTCTCTCAAAGCTATCGAGTATCTGCACCATGCTCTTGACCTGGGGTTCTTTGGCGTTTTAAGGAAATGTTCTTCTTTTTTCTTTTCTTTGATCTCTCTCTCTCTCTCTCTCTCTCTCTCTCTCTCTCTCTCTCTCTCTCTCTGTGTGTGTCTCTCTGTCTGTCTGTCTGTCTGGCTCTCTCTCTCTCTCTCTCTCTCTCTCTCTCAAGGAATGTTTCTAAAGTTTTTTGCTCTGAAAGTGTGAATGTTTTATCAATGCCTACTGCAAAGCGTCCTAAAGTGGCCAAACCACCACGTGCAGCATGAAAATCCTTGGGGAATTTTAGCCAAGTTTGCTGTTTTTTATCGACTTTTGTGAGACACCACGGACATTCCTCAGTTAAAATGTCTAGTGCCTATCAAAGACGGACGTACGGTCTCGAACTGTGCTAAATTTGGTGGCAATATAAGCCGCCGTTTGCGCAAAATCTAGTATCGCATCAATATGCCACGAAGACGAAAGACTTTGATCGTGCCACAGCTATGGCATGGCTGCAGGATGGGGTTGGAGTCTCAGAAGTTGCCAGAAGGCTTGCAGTGTCACACTCTGTCATTGTCCGTCTGAGGCAGCGCCATCAAGCCACTGGATCAGTCCAAGAACGCTCACGTGCAGGTCGACTCAAGAAGACCACTCAGAGTTTTTGCAAATGGTCCTTAACTTATGTTATTGAATCGAGTAGTGTCATCTACAAGTTAAGGTAAGACAGGATTTTTTTAATTTAAAAAAAAATTTTTTTGGGGGGGGTTACGCAGCGAAACTTAAAGTTGGTATTGGTTACGAAAGTATTTGCGATGTAATTTGTGGTGAATCAGGCGCTCGTTCCCCCCCCAAAAAAAAATTGAACAAACAGGCATTTTCCCCACCAGTTTCGCAATTTTAATCAAACTTTTAGTTTTTTGTTCAACCCTTTTTGTCCAAATAAAAACACATTCCATGTGAATTATATTGAAGAAAAAAAAGATGATCAAAAGCTCAAAAGATGTAATTTTTAGTTGACAATGACTCGTTGGGTATTTAAGTTACCATACTTTGGCGGTCGTTTTCTCGCTATTTTTACCACATAAAAAAGTGAACTTACCTCTTTCAATCACAAATATCTTCACTTCTGTTCAAGACAGGTTTAAGATGATATCGATAACTCCACATGCACAAAAAATGACGAGCACCTGATTCCACGGTGTCGTGACACTTTTCTGTTGTTGTTTTTTTTTTGGGGGGGGGGGTTGTTTTGTAGTTGAGACATTAGCCTAAGGGTTCTAGACTTTTTTTCCATTTTATTTTTAAGGGCTACAGAAGCAGTAAACAATTAAGAAAACATGTTTGTTCATTCCTCAGATCACAGTGGTCAGCGTGTCTGTGTTGACTCTTTGTGCAATCGCTGTGGAGCGCTACTTCGCCATCTGCCGACCTCTCAAGTCCCGCATCACTATGCGCAAGGTCACGGTCACCATTGTCATTATCTGGGTCATCAGTGGCGCTCTCGCCTCGCCAAACTTCCACAACAGTGTCATCAACACGTTCCACGTGAGTCTTTTATTTTATCTTTTTTTATTTGTCTTTTAACCAGTTTTCATAAACCAAAAGTTTATATTTCTGACCTTTGCGTAGTAAATGTACTGTGAACACTAAATGTGCTGCATTAATGAGCAAAAGTAAATGATTAAACAGTCACTAATTAAGTACCTGAGATGTGTTTTTAGAAAGTCCAGGGTGCACATAAGCATCATCTAAAATTTGGTTTAAATCGGCAAGTGGTTGCTGAGAAAGCTTGCTTCTAACGCGTTCACTATTAAGTGACGGACTAGACCGTGGTACCTTTTTCAACATGTAATTAACACACGGGCCTTCCGGTCTCTCGTCCTACTCCAATAGTACATAGCTAAACTTGTTGGGAACGATGAATGATCTCCCTATAACTGACGTCAGAATTCAAACCTGGATCGGAATGGTTGCACTGCAGGCCAGCTTCTTTTCCACCGAGCTGGGAGCGCTGTTACACAGGGGTTACCTCAGGTATAATAATGACAATGAGAAGCAGGAGAATGACGCTGACGAGTAAAGGTGAAGAGCGTGATAATGACAATATTGATGATAAACTATAAGTACCTGAGGGGAGAGGGGGAGAAGAATGAGTTAGGCGAGACAGAAGTGATTGTGAACGAAGAGAAAAAAGGAGAAGGAGGAAAAGGAGGAGGAAACATGTGTGTGTGTGTGGGGGGAGGGGGGGGGGCATAAAGCAGAATAGTATTGAATGAGACGAGGTATCTTACCTAGGTAAATGAAGTTCATTTTAAGCTGGAGGCAATGCGTTGAAAATAAAGTCAGTCTGCGATAGAACAGGAACAAGTGAATGAAGCAACTTCAAAACTCTCCCAGCTGCCCAAATCTAAAGGTTGTAGCCTGGTGTGGCTGCCCAACTTGATACCAAATAGCTGAGAATATCTTTGGGGCGGTGGTGTTTCAGCGCTAAATATTTACTTACTTTCTAGTTATGTGAGTGCTTGAATGCATAATATTGGCTTTGTAACACCAGTTTTATTATAAATGACCAAAACAATTAATCACGGCTACAGGAACAAAATTTGTCACTGTCACTGTTACTGATGCCATACCAGAACAGATAGACCCTGGGAAGGAAAGGAGATATTTTTCTAAATGAGGAAGGCAGACAAAAGAAAGATGAAACGAGAAAAACGGAGGAGAAAGAAGATGAATCAGAGAAAAAGGTGGTGTGGGGGGGGGGGATGAAAGGTGAAGAAATTACTGGAGACAAAGTTAAAGAGGATATTAATGTCTTTCGCTTTCAAGAGCTGCCAGTAATAATTCTATTCGTGATGTTTAAACAATTCAATAGGTCATATTTATACAGGAAACGGGAGCAAAGGGACGGGCTACTTCTATAGACTCAACATAACACAATTCTAAATAAAGGTCTACGGCTCAGCTTAAATAGTAAATACGGGAATGAAGCCTAGCTGCGCTCTACCTTATATGATTAACTTTCGATTTTGCTGCAACGACGAAGTTTTGATTTTTTTTTTTTAAGTGTTCAATTGGTAACGCAACCGTTGATTCCCCTGCTTTATCATGGCGATTCACGACATCGCGGGGTTACTCAGTCCGCTGCCCCAGCCCCGCCTCCTTTCAAAGCCCTCTTCTAGTTTTGCTTTTCAAAATCTTTCCCATTCCTCTTTATCTTAACCCCTTTCATCATTGTTCTTTTTCTTTTTTATCCCTTCCCCTCACCCCCTCCCTTTGTTCTTAACCTTGATCCACACTCCACCTCCTCCCTCTACCCACAACCCTCACCCATACTCCATCCCTCCAACTGTTCACCCCCCCCCCCCCCCCAAAACACACACACACACTAAAACTCCTCCCTCCACCCGCATCCCTCAAACACACTCCACCTCCTCCCTCCACCTAAAACCTTTACCAACACCCTCCCCCCTCCACACACACACACACCTCTCTCTCAACTTTAATACCCTTTTGGCTTTCTCTGCAGCAAGAGGAACTGAGCAAGTACCTGAAGATGTGTGCTACTAATTTGGAAAATAAGATGATCTACGACATGTTTCTGGTTATCGCTCTATACCTCGTTCCCATGGTGGTCATCGGTATCTTCTATCTCATCATCTCACACCACCTGTGGCATGTCAGAGTGCCAGGAACCATGCTCAGAGGTTGGTAAAAAGTAACTAGGTTTTGTTATCTGATTGTAATATACTATTGCTTTCTCTGTATTGTGGTTGTTGCTGTTAATGTTCCCCCTTTAATGTTGTTGTTGTTGTTGTTGTTGTTGTTGTTGTTGTTGTTGTTGTTGTTGTCATGCTGTTAGTTGTGGTGATGTGATGGTGTTGTTTCTTGTTATTATTGTGGTTGGCATCGTTGTTGTTGCAGATCTTCTTCTTCTTTTTCTTCTTCTAATGTCTTTGACACATCATATCAATTCTGTGTCATGTAAGTTGACAGAGTGAGGACAACAAATTAGTACAACAGTATATTATGTCAATCTAGTTTATGACATTGTTGTATAGAATTTTGCAGTTTAAGATTTGCTTGAGAGAGAGAGAGAGAGAGAGAGAGAGAGAGAGAGAGGGAGAGGGAGAGAGAGAGGGGGGAGGGGGAGAGATAGCAGAGAGAGAGAGAGAGAGAGAGAGAGAGAGAGAGAGAGAGAGAGAGAGAGAGAGAGAGAGCAGAGCAGAGCAGAGCAAAGCAGATCTGAGCAGAACAGAGCAGGCAAAATCAGACAAAGTGACAAACAGAGACGGACAGCCGAGCAGACAGACAGCAAGGCAGACAGACAGACAAACAGACAGACAGACAGACATACAGACAAATAGACAAACAGATTGACAGACAGACAGACAGACAGACAGAGAAACAAAGACAGAAAAAGAGATAAACAGAAAGGGGTGGGGTGGGGTGCCAGAGAGGTTCCAACAACTATATTATGCTTATAAATGGATGTGTATCTCAGGCAAGGACAGGGGAACTTGGTGTACATGCATAGCACCTGGCGTTTTATTATATCAGTAAGTATATTTAGTCCACCAAAGTAAAAGCGGTGAGAGAGATCCATCAGCGACTGAAACATTTTTGCTGACGCCAGAATTATTTACAGACAGTATGGGTATGGCCAAACTTTTTTTTTTTTCATAAAAGTTCATCGGCATCAAATTTACATAACACTTCATGTTCTCCACAGCTCTAGTTATCTCAGTAGGTTGCCTTTTTTTAAAGTAGTGATTTCAGCCTTCAGGGGTAACCCAAGAACAATGATTGTAGTGACCACTTCAAGCAGCAATTATCTAGTCCTCGGGTTTTGGTCGTTTGTCACTTCTATTTTGCCCTTGTAGCAGGTGCTGTCTATCTGAAAATAGCGCTTCTGCTGAGGCCAGGAAGATTCAAAGTGTTATGTTCCCAGTGTGAAATTGTATAATGCGTCAAGTCAGTCTGTTGTGTGTGTATGTGTGTGTGTGTGTGTGTGTGTGTGTGTGTGTGAGTTTATGTGTGTATGTGTGTGTGTGTGTACGTGTGTATGTGTGTGCCTGTGTGTGTGTGTATGTGTGTGTGTGTGTGTGTGTGTGTGAGTTTATGTGTGTATGTGTGTGAGTCCCATCCGATTTGTGGATATTCGATGTAACATGGTATCAAAACTATGTTATGTAAATGTTTCTTACGCATACAACTGTATATCTCTACCTCGTATAGGAAACTCTGATCATTGCATGTCTCTTTTATTACCGAAGTACTGACATAAAGTGTCACTATCTCGAGGGAAGAACACAGTAACA
>NW_004797532.1:553640-560639 GCF_000002075.1 Aplysia californica
CTAAGGGCTAAGGACTAAGTATTCATTTATCATTTTAAGTCTCTGGCTACTTGCTGAATCTTGTTCACTATCGAAAATTGTTTTACGTTTTGTTTCTATCTTTGATTAAAAAAAAAAAAATTCATTTCCACTTTTCCCAGGTTGTTTAATAAATAAGTATCGCTCTGGATTAGCGTGATTTCAATTCTTTCAAACAAACACCGATGCAGAACGGGTTTAAGTTTCGTCTACAGAGGATGGACAATAAGACATTGGGGAAAGAGGGGGGGAGGGGTGATCATGTTGCATGCCAGTAAAATGTTCCTTAAAAATGTATAGTTTGATCTGTTTGGACGTACCGTTATGACAATCCTTCTATATAGTCTGTCTTTTTCGCTTGCAGCATTTTACGATCTATGTACGTTTTTGGGGCATCGCCTCCTAAAATTAGTTACGTCATGAGCGAACTCAGATATTATGCTTCCAAAAATGTATTTGAATTTTCAGATCAATATTACAAGAAATAAACAGGTGCATGTTTGTAAAAAGTCTGAGTATGTTGCTCTTGGAAAAAACATAACAAACATTCTTCTGTCGGCTGTCATTTCGCTCTTTCGTTGGCATCGATTTAATTTCAGTGAATTCTGTATTCATTAAACATAGCTTTAACTCAGGAAAAAAATACGAAAATGATAAATGTCAAGATACCAAACTCTGCAACACAGGCAACATTGTGCTGTGCGGAACGTCCTTTGATCACAGCACAATTCCAGTGTTCATAGAATAGTAATTCCCCTCCCCCCCCCCAAAAAAAAATACCCATTCACATCTGACTCCCAGTATTTCCACGAACAAGTTCTGTAGCCTCGAGTCACAATAATCATGTCAGCCAAAGAATGAGATTGCTTAAAATCAATATTCCTACATACTAACTTACGTACTTGCGTGTGTGCGTACCTTCATGCGTGTGTGCGCGTGTTTGTGTGTGTGTTTGTGTGTGTGTGCGTGTGTGTGTGTGTGTGTGTGTGTGTGTGTGTGTGTGTGTGTTACTCTCTGCGTACATTCATTTGTACATACGTAGGCGCGAAGAACAGACAGACGACAATGATAGAATACGATGAAACAAAAGCAAAATCACATTTTTATTGGTATGGCAATGGTATTTCTGTCATTTTTAGGGATGCCATATGTTGATGGATTTCAGTAATATTATAGTTTTAGTCGTTGCGATTTGATTCAGTTTTTCAGCTATCCGGTTTCCTGTTTAAAACCTTCGAGCTTCGGGGAAAAATATAATATCTCACTGTGTGTTAGACCTTTTACAATAGCCCAAGCAGCCTCAGGTCACGACATCCGAGCCACATGGAGGTCTAAATGAGGCATGATTAGACTGTTTAGTCAGAGCAAAGGTCAGCGAAATGTGTCCAAATCAAACTTTGTATTGACCAACCTGGCTCAGATTGTCTTTACCAACTGTAAAGAAAGGAAACTCATATAATTATTATTGATGATTTGTCTTGTTTAAGGGATTTTTGTTTACAGAAAGATCCAGGGCATACAACATAAAATGCGAACCAAGGAAGAGACATATAAAATACAGTTACACATTCGCAGGCGGGCCACGTGCGGCGGCCTGTTTTATGTAATGGTTTATGGTTTTGCTCGAGGAAGTTCCCCAATAGATATTAAAATTTGCTTTTACTTACGTTTTTCTGTCCTCTTGTACCGTATGACATCAAGGCGTGAATTACATGTTATTGTCAATCCTAGGCCAGGTGTGTTGTTGTTTGGATCGTCGTGTTGCTCATGTAGAGGATCCCTTTGACTCCGTCGATCCATTTTGTTTTCGTCTTCCTCTTGCTTTGAATCGATTTGATCTCATGTTTAAGTCCTTCAGGGCTGACTGTTGGGCCCCATTCCTTAAGGTAACATAGGAGATGCCCTTTGACAAACAGTCACTCATTGATGAGTACATATCGTTAAAAAAAATTATACCTCCATTACCTAATAAAGGTGTTAATTGTGAAATGGTAATTCTCTCCGACACATCACTCAAAAGGTGTGAGTTCCATTCCCTTATGGGAAAATCTGTTTTGTAGAGAATGGCTGACTTTCTCCTGGGAAGCTTTACATCACACAGTTGGCTGTCTGGAAGTGTCAGTTCTGCCTCTGAGACCTCTGTGTGTGACGTGCAATGATTTGTCATTCACGTTGGTTGTCAGATGCTCTTGTGTACTGTTCCAAGAATAAAGTTGTCCATGGCTTTATGTTGTTAAAACATAGATCTAGCAGTCTCTACCTTCCTACCGTCCTCGTCCCGTGCAGCGTAACTTCCACCAATTTCTTTTTGAAGTGTGCGGTGTCTCTTTAAGGGGACATAATGCTAGTTTTAATGAGTCCGCCTCCTAAATAATCTATAGTGTGCGTGGTCGGAGAAAATATCCACAGTGAATTCAATCAAATAGTTAAAGCAGCCTTGCGTTCTCTGAGACATCAAATCACAGCTCAACAAAGTAAATTATAATACTGGGTGAGAAAAAAACAACGGTATGGAACATTTCCTCACAACACACTCATTTCGTACGTTTCGCACAAGGTACGGAAATAATGTTAAAATGTCCTTAAGGCCTTCTTTGATGTCAAGGGTGGAAATGGTCCATCAGTTAGGACCTTTAGAGAATCAGAACTAAAAATTCCTAGACAAAACAACCACTTCAGGTCAAACACATATTGTTAAAAAACACACACACACCCCTTTAAACGTCCCAAGGGTGCAGAATTCAGTAGATGAACCCCATGAGTCGTCTGTCCGTAGACAATGTCTTCAGCAATGACTTTCCTACATCTCAACGGTCCGCATTCTCAAGGCAGATTTTCGTCTACGATTAACATTTTTTACTTCGCGAAGCTATCAGAGGATAGTTATTTGTTCATGATTTCTCGATCGTCTTGAAAAGCGTGAACATTTCCTCTATGACATTTGGTTTCTTTGCAAAGCCTGTATCTACCTTTCAAGTTATATCGACCCCACAAATTACGTCTATTTGGGCAACCTCACTCCCCCCTCCTCCCCCATTGTCTCTAGAAACAGCCCCGTACTGTACGATGTACAATGTGTGTGACTTTGAGTTCACCCTTGTGTTGCGCCAACACTGAACATTACGAACGACGCGTTAAAATTTGTCGAATTCAAAGGAGGACATATAGACCATTGATTCTCGGAATTCCAGAATAAAAAAATATATTTTTAGCTCAGTAGGAGAAAGAAAAATATTGTTTAAAGGTTACATAGATGGAAAGATTAGGTTTTAAAAATAAAAGATCTTACAAGATTTTTTTAATTGGTGCATTTTGCATTTATAGGTGGTTTTATAAAAGCCTTTTCCGTTTTCAAAGATAAGTTTCTTGTTTGTGAATTTTATGTCAAACAAATTTCATTTGAATGAATTATATCTGCTCCAAATTGCAACATTCTAGTACAAATTTTGTGTGAGATATTTAAGAAAAAAGTTGTAGGTTTTTTTGTGGGTTATTTTGTGGATCACCCAGTATTATATTGCTGCACACCCCCCCCCCCCCCAAAACCAAAATGAAAAAGAAAAGAAAATGCCTCATTTTACCACGAGTGGGAATGTAATTTAGAGCAGCTAATACTTCACTATCATTATACTTTATTATTATTATTATTATTATTATTATTATTATTATTATTATTATTATTATTATTATTATTATTATTATTATTATTATTATTATTATTATTATTATTATTATTATTATTATTATTATTATCATTATTATTATTATTATTATTATTATTATTATTATTATTATTATTATTATTATTATTATTATTATTGTTATTATTAAACTGACGACATCTGTGGTGTAGCGTTTGGGCGATTGATCGTCTTAGGCAGAAGACATGACTTCAATGCCGCGGTTGGGAAGGGGGGGGGGGCTTTGTGCTTTTATGAGTATCCGGGTGTTCTTAGAATGACTGGGGTCTAACTCCACATTTTAAGAGAGACTTACTCACACAGTAAACAATACAGCCACCTTATGCCATGCACACTGAGTTAAAGCCTGGAGACAGTAATATATTTTTCGGTTTGGCGCTTAGTAAATAAGATGTAAAAACAGTATAGCTATAAGAGAACAGTGTGAATCTTTTAATCCAATTTTCTCAAAACTATGTGTCATGGAGTTAAAAACGTATCACTTTACGTGTGTGGTATGGCTGCTGGGACGTTGTATCCACCTCAGCCCACAGGTTGACCTTGACAGAGGGGGTCAAAGCAACCTGCTGGGACGTTGTATCCACCTCAGCCCACAGGTTGACCTTGACAGAGGGGGTCAAAGCAACCCGTCCACTTATCGATCGAAGGTGTATCTGTGGAGGCGTAAAACACCTACAAATTACCATTATCACAGTAGTATTAAAATTTATGATGACATTATGGTGAATAAAATAATGAACTTTTTTTTTCGCCCTTGGGCAATTTTTATCGATTTGTTGGCTTTAAAAAAAATTTAGTTCAACACCTCGTATGCCCATTTACGAACCCATTTATGCGTAAATTTTGCTGTAAAAAAATAATTGATTAAACGTATAAAAAATTTTAATTTGCAGTTTCCAACGACACTCAAGCTTTCGAAGTCACTAATCTTTGGCAGTTATTTTCTCGCTAATTTTACCTCAGACCCTACCACCGTTAATCGCTAATGTTTCGACTTATATTCATGATAATTATTTTTTAAAAAGACAAATATACAAGCCTTAGGACGAAACCAATAACCCTATAAGCTCCAAAACTGACGATCGCTTGATTCCATGGTCGTATTTTGCAGTGTTCTGTTTTTTAAATAAAGCTAGAGTCTTTCTCTATGACACACCGAAATGACTCTCCAAAAATACATTATGTCACCAACATATAATTGACACAAGTGTGATCCTGAGCTCAAAACTGTCTGCTTGGTTGGTTGTTTTGAAGCGACGCCTATCAGTACAGTAATGTTTTAACTTCTTCACTGGAAGGCATGCTATACAATCCAGCCTTCTGGTCAAAAACTATCACAGGCCAGGGGAGCTTGCTTATTTTACATGTTCCCCTTTTCTGTCCTTTTATACCAGAGGATCTCGAGGAGTTATGCAATTATTGGATGTAGGCGGGTGCATTGCCTTTTGGATCATAGTGTTGTTCATTTGGAGGGTCAATTTGACTCTGTCAATCCATCTTTTTCTTCGTCTTGTTCTTGTTTTGGGTCCATACAATTTAATGTAAGCCTTTAAGGCTGGCAGCCATGACCCCATACTTATAAAGTGCCCAAACCATTTGGTTAGTTGTCTCACTGTGAGCTGCACGCTTGGTTTGATGCCTTCGTATTGTCTAATGTCTCAGATTCTTTGTTTGTCCCTTTTTGCAATGTTCAACACTTTTTCTTCTTGAGAACCAAAAGGATTAAACTCCTAGAAACACATTCATGTCGCCCATCTTTGTCTACTTTCCCGTTTCCATTCTGCCCTTCCGCTGGTACCGGTGGGTGTCGCAGGGAGGAACAATCATCTGTCAGCTGGGAGTCGAGTGGCTTGGAAGATGGTCAAGTGAAGGGCTCTGTTGGTGTCTTTTACAGATTCGATCCTGCGATATCATGGTCTACCTCTATTTTTCCAGCCACAAGATCTTACGTTGTAATGTCGCAGTGATAGTTGGTCTGGGAGTAGTAGTGAGAGGTAGTCGAGCCATTTCAGTCCAATAATTTTCTCACAAACAAAAGTAAGGAATCTTTAGTTTGGGTAAGGAAATTTCAGCTGAGAATTTCCCAAGGACTCCCCACACCCGAGCTGTCCTATAATTCTCTCTTCCCATTTTAATCGGATTTGCCGGGCTCCAGGGGAAGATTATAGATAATTCTGTCCACGCCTAAACGTTATTCCCTGTAGATCTCCCCGAGAATTTGGGGTGTGCCATCTAAATGAGAGGAAATATAGGGTAAGTTCTGTCTTTGTGTCTCTATCGATAAAGCGCAGTTTGCTTCAGATGTGTCCAATACGTTTAGACACTGAAAACGCATGGGAACCAAACTGTTCTTTTCGTTTCTCGAGTTTTTATTTAATACTCAAATGTTCTGGTGGCTTTGTGTTCAAATGGATATTATTCCACTGTTCATTACACAGCAAAGAAACCTGTTTTTGACTATTTGGTTGACAAAGATTATGAAACCACTTGCATTACTTAGTATGTTTTAAGTGACTTATAGTAAGTCGTGTATGTATCTCTTCCCTTTAAATGGACAGAATACAGATTATAAAGGTTTCTTCGAGTTACAATTCTATTTTTAAAGCACTGATTTTGACATACTTATTCAATCTTTCAACATTTTTCTCAATAATATGCGGTAAAACTGTATCTCCCTGCTGGTTCTTTTGTAGTGGTGTTTTATTAAGTCCAGGGCCATGCTCAGCATACACCTATTTGTTTTCATAGTGGGGAATTTAATTGCGAGTAAAAAAACAAACCAAAATTAAACACGAGTTCACTGATATGCGACCATTTATTTTCAGTTTAACAGTTCCAACAATGAAAAGAACAAAAAAGAGAGGTTATCTTTAATTTGTATACTTATTTTAACTCCTTCCGTATCAGTCTGCTTGAAATACAATGAGATTTTTATACAAGTGAGGCAGTTAAGTTTTCTTTGTCTAGAAACTGCATAATATGAGAATCAAAGGAATGCTCCTGAGGGAAAATGAGAAACACTCTATGAGGATACGTGGACTCTTATCTTATAAAAATAATAATACCTTTAAAGCCCTTTAGGAATTATCAGTACCACAGTTGAAGTCTTTACTTGGGTTGGTTTGTTTTGGCTTTTGTTGTTGTTGTTGTTGTTTTTATAAATAGACAGTTTTTACATCTGCCTCCAAAATTTCATGTATGGATTATTGGCTGAAATAAAACACTTGTTCCAAACAGTCCCCATAAAAATCCTCCAACACACAACTTCAGGTCTCAAATG
>NW_004797532.1:560739-564818 GCF_000002075.1 Aplysia californica
GTGTGTGTGTGTGTGTGTGTGTGTGTGTGTGTGTGTGTTTGTGTGTGTGTGTGTGTATGTGTGTGTGAGTGTGTGTGTTATGTACAGTACGTTAGTGTCCTGCTCTTTTTTTTAACACTGTTTCGTGTGCAAGTGTTTGTTGACGGAAGCAAAACATTTAATTTCAAACTTTAGAAAAAATGACTAAATCTGAAGAATTATGAGGAAAAATGGAGGATTAAATAAAGGAATCTCTTGAACAAACTGTTCCCCAAAATCTAAGACAAGATAAAACTGGAGAGAAGGCAGGAAAAAATGAAATGAGGAAAAGTGTAATGTTTTAATAGAAATAAAAAAAGAAAGTAATGGAGCCAAAGAAACATTGATAAACACCGGTGTCAAGAAATATAGAGGATCCGAAACAAAAATTTCAACTACATCAATTCCATAATCAAAGACGTAAGTGGAAAAAAAGAATACATAAATACAGGCTTCATAGGATCAAAGAGAGTAATTTCAATGGACAGAGGGGATATTCGGATGGTCATAATACATAAAAGAACTTTTTGGAGTAGTAATAAAGGAGAAAACCGGTAATAAAGGAATAAATGAATGGACAACCAATCCTGAAAGACGAAGCTAAAGCTGCTATTAACAAAAAGAAACAAGGAAAAGCTATATGGTCAGACAATACCGCAGCTGAAGTGGTTGTCACACTAGAAGAATTAGGCACTGAAATAAACAAAGCTCAAAATTTTCATCTCCAGAGGAAAGGATTGCGTCGTCAGTTGTAAGGTTTTTCCCAAATCGCCAGGTGCAAGTGAGTGGGAGTTGCAAAGAACGATAAGCCTTTTGGGTAATTTTACAAACATTTGCTTTGAGTACAAATGGAAGGAATTGGGAAAAGACTAAGACCGGAGATATTCAATTCACAATTAACGTTGTTTCTGATATAAGTATTCGAACTACTGTAATAACATCAACCACGATAGTGTAAAGATGAACTGAAGCGCCCACAAGTCTGTATTTATGCTTCATTTATAAGGCTTTCAACAAATTTAGACTCGACGAGCTATTTAGAGTTTTGAAAGAGCCATAGGGGGAGAATATAGACATTAGCTGGGTACCGTTTTGTTTTACGGACTCAAAAAAATAAATCGTCAAGTCATTGTGGAACCAGTGCGCACTGCTTGTGAACGAAAGCCTCACTTGTTTACAGTGGCATCTTAGAAGACGGACTTTCCCAAGATAGGATTTAAACAAAATTGATCAGAAACTGAAAATTAAACTACCGTGACTTTCACATGATCGTTGGTCGTGGCAAGCTGGAAAAGGATAAACGGGGGATATGGAAAAAGGAGCTGGGGGAGGGGGGGTTGCGGAAAAAACCCAGAAAATTAATAAACGACTGTGGGGGTAGGGGGCGCTTATTCAATACCTTAGAGTGCACTCCGATACTCCCCCCGTTTATAAATTTTGGTCCACTTGTCCACACCTCTGTTTAACTATATCCCCCCCACCCCCCACCCCCCCCCCCCCCAACCCGGTTAATCGAAACCTTAGAGGAAACCCTCCCCCAAAAAGAGCTTTGCATTTACCTCTGGGTCGGGTAATAGTATCCACCTCTGTCCAACTATATCCCATCTCCCACAGGTCGAAATCTAAGGCCCCCCCCCCCCCTTTCCCCCAAGTGCGGTGAGGGGCTCTCTTTTTGGCCATTTTCTTTGGGAAACCATTTTAGGGGGGGGGGCCCCAAAGTTAGTAATGCGCTTGGAAAAAGGGGGGTGGGGGAAAAAGAGAATTTTTTCTCACGGGGGGGCAGTTAAGTTTTCTTTGTCTAGAAACTGCATAATATGAGAATCAAAGGAATGCTCCTGAGGGAAAATGAGAAACACTCTATGAGGATACGTGGACTCTTATCTTATAAAAATAATAATACCTTTAAAGCCCTTTAGGAATTATCAGTACCACAGTTGAAGTCTTTACTTGGGTTGGTTTGTTTTGGCTTTTGTTGTTGTTGTTGTTGTTTTTATAAATAGACAGTTTTTACATCTGCCTCCAAAATTTCATGTATGGATTATTGGCTGAAATAAAACACTTGTTCCAAACAGTCCCCATAAAAATCCTCCAACACACAACTTCAGGTCTCAAATGATACTTTCTCTCTCTCTTTCTCTCTCTCTCTCTCTCTCTCTCTCTCTCTCTCTCTCTCTCTCTCTCTCTCTCTCTCTCTCTCTCACGTTCTCTCTTTGTGTTAGATAAATTAATTGTATATATGTATATACTCTCAAATGTCGACGTACCTGCTCTGATGCATTGTTCCACACTGCCTGGATTGACCGAGATCGAAGCAGCCGGCCCCCCTACCCCTCCCCCCTCCCTCTCCAAAAACTTCGTTAGCTGTGGCGTAAAACATTTTCAACAAGTCCATCACTTTAGCACCAGATTCCCCGACTTCCCGGTGAGAAGAAATAAGAACTGCACAACTCACCGAAAGTGATCAGACAATGAGCACCCAGGCAGGCTGCGATAGAAAAGGAGGGGGGAGGGGGCGGTGAAACTGTAGTAAAATCTCTAAAATCTGTAGTAAAAAGCTCTTTGTCGGACGTGGGGAGAACGTCTTCTCGCTGAGTGGTCTCTGAAAAGGAAACCGGAAGCTTTAAGGGTATTATGCTAATGGTTTGGGTTATTTTATCCCTGATTTTGTATTTTACTTAAGCAGCTGTTGGTAAATGCTCTTTAAACATTTGTTTTGTCAAATTTCATGTTTTTGATCCGTAAAGTAGTATACTTTTGACATTGTTGTTGAAAATCCATGTCTTGGTTTTTGTTAAAGCCCTCTCGCCTTATCTATTTTTGTCTTTATATATGTATATATTCCTTCGACCTCCTCTGTAATGTTACGTAAGTAAATGAAGGAATCAACTTCCTACATTTAAATGTTGCTGATTGTAATCGAATCTTCGATAGCGACGTTGATCCTTATATCTTAGTCTTGTCTGGATATGCTACATTAAGGCTTGTCATCTATGAGATATTTACAAGGTCTCTCGTTTTCTCTTTCATCTGTTGGTAACTAAATGAAAGTAAATCAAGATCATATATGCAACGTCCAGGTCTTCAAGTTGTGTCCATAATGCCCGTTTGAGTTTCGTCTTTCTGTGTTCTGTGTTCGTTTTTATAATTCAATCGATGGTATGCAGAAAAAAGAAAGATGACAGTATACACCCTTTGTTTCACTCCTGTGTTTGTAAACATACCTTCATGGATGACTCTGCAGATAGTGTCCTTGTAGTTTTCCTTGATTCGTCTGACTAGTTGGGTTTTTTTTTCAGAATACCATAACGTCAAAGAATTTTCTATAAGGTTTTTGTTACGATTGATTAAAACATAAAGATAATTTCAATGGAATGAGTCCTATCCTGAAAAAAAGAAACTTCCTAATGAGTACCAAAATAAGAGTTTTAAAAGTCAATGTGTAGTCCACCTTTTTCTACAACAGGGAATGCTGGATTAAAGCTAAGGATAGTGAAAGACAGAGAAGATAAAAAATTAAACGCGTTTTGGGGGGAGACGGGGGAGTTTCATGAAAGTAAAAGAAATCAAACGATGTTGTATTGAATGAAGGCCAGGAGGGGGAAAATGTAGTTCCTGGGACATTTGATACTCCACATGTGAAGGCCTTAAATATGTTGTTTTTCTCACTGGAAAAATAAACGGCAAACGAGGCAGAGGTAGACCCAAGAGAAAACCTCAACAGTTGGATGGCCAGGAAAGACCAGGATAATTATAGATTTGTTTTAGAGCAACTTAAAAAAGATATAAAATGGTGAACAATGATCGCCGATATCTGTTTCAAATCTGGCTATCACGGTGACGCTTGCACACTAATTATCGCATTACACTCTTCCTCACACTCGCTACGTCCATATGTCATTAAATTTGCACAGATCCGATATCTATGCTCTTATTAGTCTTCACAGTAGACCGGGACAGAAAATAGTCTACGCAAACTTTATAGTTGGACAGCTGAGTATTGATTGCAGATCATTAAACTTCACAATTACGAACTGAGAGAGAGAGAGAGAGAGAGAGAGAGA
>NW_004797532.1:564918-573013 GCF_000002075.1 Aplysia californica
AGAGAGAGAGAGAGAGAGAGAGTTATAAAGTATAGAATTCATTTCAACATGTGTTGATTTTAAATTGGTCGCCAATCTTTATCTACTCATATAATTGTGTGTTAATAAACAAATCGATATTGTAACAAAATTGGAGTACTTATCTTCATCTCTGCACAGCGATATAATGTTAACAAAAATTCTCAAAGAGAACTGAACATTCGGTTCAAAGCAAAGTACTCTAACCTCTTTTTTTCTGCAGCCCAATGGCAACACTAAAATCTTAGGGGAAAAGGACTCCACCCAGACAGGAAAGCTTTATCCTCACTTCGATTTGTAACCCAATCATCAGATGTTTTCCGACTTTGCAGATAGAATCGACATACGGAGTAACGATCAGTACTGTTTTCGTTTAAATATATAAGATTATTATTGTTGGTTAGATTAACTGCGACCATAGAGATCTATCTATCTATCTATCTATCTATCTATCTATCTATCTATCTATCTATCTATCTATCTATCTATCTATCTATCTATCTATCTATCAGCAGTCAGCCCATCCGAAAATCTCACCTTCGTTGAAATTTCAAGTCTTTTTATTTGATTCAGT
Source organism: Aplysia californica (assembly GCF_000002075.1). Lineage (NCBI taxonomy): Eukaryota > Metazoa > Mollusca > Gastropoda > Aplysiida > Aplysiidae > Aplysia > Aplysia californica. The sequence goes on from NW_004797532.1 coordinate 565,511, forward strand.
TCCTCTCTCTCAACCCATTATCCCCTAACACTATTCAGTTTCCAGAGGCTCAATACACGTTCACGTCGCGCCTGCACGCCTCCTCAATGTCTTTCCTATCTAGACGTTGACGATTTGCTTTCAAAGGGATAAGAAAATGGGAAACAACTCAATTTCCTTTCACTGAGTTGCTCGAGTTTTCTCGCTTGATTAAAATAAGAACCCCATAGAATTTGGCCTATTTTCCGTTTTCTTTGTTATACAAGTTCTGTCTTTTATTCTTTCATCGTCTTATTGTCTACATTTGCACCCACATGAGAGCATGGTTTCGCGAATACACACATCCACCGACTTAGAACCATAAACACGGAGATACAAAAACGTACACAGTAACAACAAAAGCAACAAGAAAAAAACAAAACAACAAACAAGAAAAACAACAACATCACCAACAACTAAAACAACAACAGCAACAACAACATCAATAGCATCACTCAGCTAGAACAACACAATAGCATTGCGTCACACACCTGTATAAATTTCAACGAACACTCCTACACACATACTAACACGTGCACCCAACAACAACACACACACACACACACACACACACACACACACACACACACACACACACACACACACTCATGCTTTCACACATTTTTTTCTCTATGTATTTGTGTATTGAGTCCATAAAAGTCTCAGTCTAACGTAGATCCCCAATTCGTCTGAGAGTGCATTTCGTCAAATCTGTTTAAAAATTCCATAACTAGTAAGTTCCATATTCTACCAACAAACCAAACGTAGTCTTTTTTCTGTTTTTAAAAAGAGTCGCTGGTCCCCAGTCCTCAGATCTAATCATTCCCAACACTTTCAAGCTCGAATTTTCTTGGGTTTTTTAAAAATACTTTCAAGTTATCCTGGTCAGTCTCTTGGGAAGACTTTCAAAGAACATTCATCACACAGGTTTGAGAGACACAAAGTTGACACCACATTTTCTATTTATAAAAAGAAATGATGGAGATAAATATGTAGTTTCTCCTTGATGTAATAGTTTTTTACCACATACTTGAAAATACCTTTTAAGTTTGCTTTGAAGTTTAACCATTCTGGGTAATCAGTATTTAATAAATTTCAGAAAATGAGTTTGACAGTCTGCATAAAGAATCATTTGGGAAAATTGATTGGGAATGTGAAAATCAATCTTGATTTCATTTCGTTTTGAATGATGTTTTCAAGGACTCAAGATCGTCTATGAGAAAAACAATAAAATGTAGAAAAGGAAAAAAAAGAAACTATTGCAATGACAATGCATACGTTAAACAGATCTAAATTCTATCTCAAATTCTAACTCATTCCCAATGATTTATGACCACATTGGAATACTTAATACAATTTAGGAGGCAATTTGTTTTCTTCGAGTCTGTCATGATCAACATGTTCAAAGTGGAATTGAGAATTCCGATAGCGTATGAATCTACTCATACTACTTGGTGAAATACGTTTCTCTTCCTTGAAATCAAACTCATACCTTTCATGAGAAACTGCACAGATCCTTGCCATCTCTCCACAGACTCAGGCTTGTTTCAATACATGTTCGAGTTGGTCAATAGACCTAATACGAAACAGTGGCTAATGGCACTGCAAATAAAACATTACGCAATCATTTTTAAAAAAAATTTTGTTTCGCTCGTGCTCAAAATGAAAGAAACAATTTGGTTGCTTAGAGCTTATCAGTGTTGTCTGCTTAACGTTGCTTTTTTAATTAATTTTTATTTGATGCTTGCAATATCTTGTTTAATAGTGGTACTCATTTGTTTTTCATTTAAAAGTCCCGTGAGATACAGTAGTACAAATGTACGAAACAATAATAAAATTCTTTAGTAATGTAAATAAGCACATCTTGCTGTAGACATTCTCTCTGATAAAGGCCCTTACCTCTTCGTATTAAATTTATCTTTCAATCCAGTGATCATTGATGAGCGAGGCCGTAGTTTTGATTCAACTTTTAATCCACTTCATGTTATTACATTTTATCTAAATTCCCTTTCCCCCTTTTCTCGTTGCGCAACTGCAGATGTGTAGTTTAGATTGGAAGTGACTTAATGTTTTCGTTGTAAAGCTTTCATTGGGAGAACTATAATTAAGTGTTCCTGACAGAATGTAAGGTAATGTGTACAAAGTGTCAAACTGCAAGATGTATTAAACTCATTTCCTGGACAACGATTGCGAAATAATTTCGTTTTCTAAACTAATTCTTTGACATATAAACATTAATTTTCAATAGATTTTTCAACTCCTGAAACTGTGCGAGACACTGTTAAAAGGGTCTGAATACTTATGGCTGACTGGTATATTGTTGCTTTTAAGTGTCAGACCGCTTTTTCAACAGGCTTTTCGGTTAAGTACACCGCCATCATCAACTCTCCCCCCCCCCCCCACCGACCTCCAAACCATAACACCTAGCCGCGGGAGCTCCAGTGTTCAGATGACGTAGGCAATAATTTCCTGCTAGTTATGAGGTTGAGCCCGTTCCTCCGGGTCCAGGGTTGACCTCCCATGCCCTGTCAGTGTATTATGACGCTGTCGCTGGCCGCTTCCTCTATTTCCCGGCGGGGAGACAGCCCCAGGGGATAATGACACAAGTTAATCCCTTATGAGATCCCTGCAATATCGTCCCCTCGTCACCACGTAAATACGAAATTAATGACAAGGCCCGGCGAAACCACATTATTGGATTTAACCTCTGTAATAAGTATGACGGTAGAGGAGAGAGGATCGCTAAACACTACTGGAAAATAACATTAGTTTGTGTTCAGCTGACATTTTACCACTCACTTTACTTATCAACTGTCCGCTGCAGATTTAGCTCAGCGATAAACCGGTTAGTTGCGGAGAAATGAGCTGTACGTTGACCCTCATTCTGCGTAGGGCAAAGTTCTGGGTTCTTGTCCTGTTTCCCTCGTCAATGTTTTAATCGAGCTTTCAACAACAGGGATTAAAAGCGGGGATAACTAATGTCTTTTATCAATATCAGAACTTTTTTGCTGTCTTCACTTATATGCAACTCACTCTTTAGTAGAATTTTCAGTCTCCTAGTTCTCTATTGATGGGGGCATAAAGCATTCAAAGTCTCAGCTAATTGGCCCCAAATTACTTTAAAACCAGCAAAGTTCTCATTCAACTTTTCACTGACTTTGCTGGAATCAGGGTAGAACTACCTTTCATCACCCATGTATGACACGGTATTCTGTAGCAGCTAAAACGAGGACCGGTGTTTAAAAAATAAGATGCCGAAACATGTTTCCAGCGTCTGACTCGTATGTTTAGGCTCTTTGTCGTCGCACGCAAAATACCCGAGTTCTATTTCCTCTAGGGGAAGTTAACATTATTTTGGAATGTGCAATCCCACTCAGCCGAGGTCCCTGCTTGACAGGATTCAGGGAACCCCCTCCTGAATGATCTAAAGATCCAGATTAAATGGTCTCAAACTCATTACCCGCGGGCCGTTGGGGGTAGCGTCTGGGTGAGTCTGTGTCGCATCAATTTGTTCCACAAACAGAAAAGTTTCAAGTGTTTAAAGAAAAAAGTTACAATGACGTAATATTGTTCATCTTTATTAATATCAGTCACGAACATGAGATCTTCTCCGGAACACAGGCTTCTCACACCCACACTTTGCTGTCAGCTCCTCTTCCTGCGCAGCTCCTCACATTTATTGGTTTGATGAGGAAAACAACTGAGACCCTCTGTGTGGCTTGAAGTTGCTGATTTGTAAGTTTGGATCTTTCCTTTGACTTTGACTTTGACACAGACATTTGCTACCAAAAAGGTAAAAAGGAGCTTCTTATGGAAGCATGTAGGCCGCACTAACAGCAAACTTTGATGTTGAGAAGAGGCGACAAAATACCGTCCAGCAGGTCACAAATGGCCCGCTGGCAACAAATTTGAGCCCCCTGATCTAAATTTGACTCGTGGTTACGTAAAAAGTTTGCAATCAATCACAACTCACGGAAACTTCTTTTGCATGGATTGTAATGAACTGTGCTTTTTGGCTTAGACATTATTTTTTAAATAGCGAAAACATGTCATTTGTACACAACTGTGGCACATACGTCAGCAATACTAACAAACTGCAAGACCTGTATGCTCGTGGTTGAAGGACGCCACTAGTACGTTCTGCTTCTTTTCTTTTCATCTATCTTTTTGTCTATTGATCTTTCTATTTTTCCATGTTGTGAATGACCGAAATCATACCCATGGGTTCCTCTTTACTCACATATGACACCGCCTGGTTAAATGAGTCCGAGAATGACGTTGTTTTCCATGTGATGAGTCGAGACCGACACTCGTAATTTCATGTTCCCACTCATGCCAAATAAAGACAGTTTGGTTTTACTATTATCTTTAATGTGTACATGTATCTATTTCTTTGGTCCTTACTCCTGCGACTTAGGTATCACATCATATAACTCTTTTATTCTTCAGGGATCACATAAAATTATACCGCATCGTAGGAATCATGTAACAGAGTCGTCTCTCAACGCAGAAATGGGCAGCGTTATACTTGTTCGTAAAAAAAAAAAAAATCTGCAAAGAAGGAATCTAGTTGACTCCCATATGGGCCACTCTCCTAAATAGCATGGCATCCTACCAAAACTGGGACACAGGTCTTTTGCAAGAAAGCAACCACTCAGACGCCCCCACTTCCTCCGTGCAAAGGGTAGCACTTTTCTCTAAACTTATTTTGTTGGGTTGGTTTTTTTCCCTCCCGCTCTTATCGGTACTGATCTGTCAAAGAGGGTTTGGTCTAACGCCAAAAGCCTTTCGAAACTTGACAGTGTTGAGTCTGCCATTGAAAGCACTTATTGATTTCTAAAGAGTGTTAAACTTTTATTTGAAAGAAAACAATGCACTTCTATGTTTTCTTACCATAAAAAGTTTGCTTCCAAGCCAGGATTAAGGAGGAATTTTTCTAAAAACATTTTACTCCGTGTAATCGAAGAGGATGTGAAAATTCAACACCCTTTCCTGATCAGCCCATATTGTATGACATTGGGATAAAAAGCCCAGCGCTGCTCTAAATAATGTACATATTGATTTCTTTTTGGTATGAACTGGGAAACTCGTGTTACGAGATTTTTAAAAAACATTTTGGTTCTACGAGGGCATCATGTCCTGACACTCCCTGAGCCCTGGACACCGAAAATATCACATTCTCTCTGAGCCTCCTGAGAATGTGACTAATGTCTTTCTTCTGTCCTGGAGTGTCCGCGTCATTTACGTTGAAACGTAAGAGTTCAAATTATGTGGGGAGGGAGAAAGAGAATACATTTGCAAAGGAAAACAAAGCACGGGAAAGATGGATGGGTGTGCCGGAAGAAAACAACAAAGGAGGGGATATGGAAAAAAAGAAAGAGAGACAGACATATTGTAGACAGACAGACAGACAGACAGACAGACAGACAGACAGACAGACAGACAGACAGACAGACAGACAGACAGACAGACAGACGGACAGACAGACAGACAGACAGAACAAGATGAAGGAGAAGAAGGGTGTTTAAGAATAAGACGTTCTCAAGGACAAATAATGAAAAGAAACAAAAATTAAAATCTGATTATGATAGGGAAGCTTTCTATAAATTAGCTTTGGAATGCGATGACAGGAAAATGACAAGTTCAGACACAAAGGAGATATAATGAAGTTTTTGTTGTCGTTTTGTCGGTTTTTTTCCTTTTTACAGAATGATGTTTTTTGGTGGAGAAAGCGATTAGCGTGGTTTGATAAACACAAAAGTATTCACTGCCTTGAGGGTTGTCAGTAGATAACAGTAGCTTGCAAAAAAAGCTATACATAAACTAGCAGTAGGCAACGAAAACCCGTTACTGTTACATCCCAAGAAACTCATAGTAGGACACATTCAGTTCTCAGAGAAAGAAGCGGACAAAGGCCACTCACTAATAAGAACAAATTAGAAAGCAACAATTTCTGGGACACTCCAATCTGCATGATAAGGAATTTGAACATCTTTTGCTCTCACTGGAAAAATTGAAGGCTAACCAGGTTAGGGTAGACCCTGAGAACATGTTATTTGGGAAACCTGAACAAATGGGTGACGGGGAAACACCTAGGTAATATTAGGTTTCCGAAAGCATCCGAGCGGAGAAAGAAAATTCATGGAGAATCGTGATCGCCAACGTCTGTTTCAGACCTGACACTTTATGATGATGAATACCCACAGATGTGTTTTTCGGTTTTTCCACTCCCGAATTTCAAAAATAATTTGACCTCATAAATATGTCAGTTGCAGGTTTGTCATGATTAGCAATTTGGCAGAAGAAACAAACGTTTCGAAAAAAGCTGATGCGACAGAAAGGTCGCCACACATGATGTAATGCCTCAAAGCCTTCTCTTGGTGAAGAAAGGAGATAGACTGTATGAACTCACGGGAAGACGGAGAGAACAATAGACTTCATGAGAAGGAGTCTGTAACAAGGTTTGCCACATTGAAGAAGATGATAATTCAATTACTCCACAGCTATGTCTGTCGTCTGCTTTTGGCAAATTCACTTGTATGAGGTTTTTACTATGTTCTGTAGCGGAGGACTAATTTGCAATAATTCTCTTGTAGTGTGCACACGAGGAAGACTGGGGGATTAAAAGTGTTCCGAGGAGATGGAGAGATGAAAAGTAACCAAGAGGATAAGGACGGGAGTATTTTCAACGGAAATATTAAGCTTAAGTAAGAAAGGTGTATTAACAGTAGATGTGCAAAGAGGGCATATGCGTTATTGGCAGGTGCTCTGGTATTTTTTGGTCCTTCTTTCCCGTCAACAAGCTCCATTTTTTATGTTTACTACTCTCTTGTAACACCTCCAAAACTCCGGCACTATTATGATCTAATTGTGCTTCAGGTGCCGTAAAATGTTCATTAAAAAAAAGAGCGCTCGTAAATCTTTCGGAATGCAGCCTTCATAACAATCTCTTTTTGGAGGCGTTTCTTTCAGGGCCCATGAGACCAGCCTAGGTGACAGATGATTAAAGTTGTTTAGTAATGTCCCGACTATATCTTTGTTTTGGGCGTCACCAGCCTCGTTTAACACGAACTTTTCTTCCCAAAAATGTGGCTTTCTATGAGACTAAAGTGTTCCCTTTTTTTCTTTTGATTGTATGATATTTTTTTCTTTTGGTGCATCTGCACGACAGGAGAAAGGGGACCATATGGGAAGAGAGAGGGGAAAGTTAGATGAATCTGGGCGGGGTAACTATATGGTAAAAAAGAAATTGGAGAGAGGAGTTTAAATTATAGAGAATAAAAAGTGGGGAGTGCGAAGAGAACGGGGAGAGTTAACGGGGAAGAACATAGGGAGGGAGAAAGGGTGTTTAGAGAACCGAGAAATGGAGATAAACGTTTAGATAAAAGACAGAGAATAATATCAATATTGAGACAATTATCCGGCTACATGAAAGGCAGGGGAGTGGATTTATAAGAGTGTGCGTGTGTGTGTGTGTGTGTGTAT
>NW_004797532.1:573391-578999 GCF_000002075.1 Aplysia californica
GAGAGAGAGAGAGAGAGAGAGAGAGAACAAATATCCGACCGTGTTTCTGAGGGAAACAGAGAGAGAGGGGGATGTGGGTGGGGAAAATGGAAAAGAGAGAGAGAGACAGAGAGAGACAGAGACAGAGAGAGAAAGAGAAAGAAAGAGAGAGATGGGGAGACAGGAATGAGAGAGAAGGAGGAAAGAGGGCGAATGTGAGACGGTGTGAGTGAGAGAGAGGAGAGAAAGAGAAAGAGAGAGAGAACAGTGTTAGAAGTGACAGCAGAACACTAACCAGAAAAACAACAAGTAGGCAAAACAACTTGTCCTAAGAGCAAAATGTCATACTTCCCTGTACTGCTCAGCCAACCAATACCGGACACAATATTTTTTATACCCAAGATTCCCAGACAAGATAATGCTGGTACCCTGAATCGAAGTCAATTAACTGGCCACTGACTGAGGGCAAAAGGCTTTAGTTTGTCACCGTCATCTTAACTTGCTTTCCTGCCTGACGCGTTATGAGACCCTGGGAGTAAAGGTTTTTTCTGATAAAACCATAGACTTGAGAACGAATCAGTTGCGGTAAGTAAAAGTGTCTACCAAAGCCCAGTTCTGTCTCACATATTGAACATTTCTTCTCCATCATTGACTTGAAATGAGCAAAAGAGTTGGCCCTTCGAAATGACTGGCAATGTGTGTTCTTTTGGACTTATGCCTCGGCAACTAGAAAAATAACGGCAACAATGAGAACTATAGCAAAAACAACAACTATTATTATAACTATCACAGCTCTAACTCCTCCTCCTCCTCCTCCTCCTCCTCCTCCTACTACTACTACTACTACTACTACTACTACGGTACTACTTTTACTATTATCATCACCACCACTACTACAACTGTGCTTGCGACAACACTGGTGTTAAAAACCGAAGCAACGATAGCAGCAGTATCAACAACAACAACAACAACAACAACAACAGCAACAACAACAACAACAAAGGGGAAACATCCACTACATCTAACCATCCGTCAATACTCTCAAGTTTCTGGAGTATCAGACGAGGTCATTGACCCTCTGTGAAGCGCAGAGACCCGTGCCTTTCTCACACTATCAGACAATGACCTGTTAGTGTTATGCTTCTCTGTACTGGTGTTTACATTGATTCTAATCTACACTAACGATCTTTACGGTGGGTACAGCGGAACTCTCTCACCATAATGAGTGTCTTGGCGGCGATTTTCTCTGCGTTTTTAGCACTTCGGGGTGAGCCAGGGTCGATAACACCGTTCAGATTCGACACCGCAATTATTCGATGCAGAGTTATCCCCCCGGGAAGGGCTAGGAAACGAAACGATTTATTACTACTTTTACAATCATCTGCCCTTGGTCCATATAAACTACCCCTCCCCCACTTATCGTATCCCCCCTCCCCCACCACACCTCTTAGCGTTTAGTTTCTATCTTATGCGACCAATCAGCGGCATTCTTTCCTACCAGCACACGCGTTGTTGATACATGCATGTGTCTTAGTGTGTGTCAGAGTCGGACGGACGGCCATCACACGTGTGACTGTGTCTGCCTTTGTCTTGGGGGGAGGGGCACAAGCGGTCTGGGCGTAGAACGCTGGTAGAAATACTAATGCGTAGCCATTTTTCTCCCAGCTACTGATCAATATATTGCAATAAGCTTGTATTGACATAATTCATAAATGTATTGACAAAGAGAAAGAGAGGCAGGCAGAGAAGGAGATGGGAGGACAACATTACAGAGTGGACAGAAAAGACAATTGGTGACAATCTGAGGAAAGCAGAGGACAAAATAAATGGCGAGAGCTGGTTTTCAGATGCAGTGGTGCCCCCACGGTTGCCCCAACCACGAGATAGAAGAAGAAGAAGAAGAAGAAGAAGAAGAAGAAGAAGAAGAAGAAGAAGAAGAAAAAGAAGAAGAAGAAGAAGAAGAAGAAGAAGAAGAAGAAAAAGAAGAAGAAGAAGAAGAAGAAGAAGAAGAAGACATAATTCTACGTATTGAATTGTTCGCTGGTCTGTGGAATCAAACAGTACCGTATACAAGGCTCTACACAGGAATACAACTTGTTCCGCAAACAATGCGTCATGCTTAGATTGCACAATGTGTGCTTGGCAGAGTTCAGTGTACTTCCGTGTAATTTTCCAGCATTACTTCGGTAAGGCATCAAAGAAACGAAAACACTTCTCACTTGAAACCACACTACTTTTGATTGAGGAAATGATTGAGGAAATGATTGAGGAAGTCGAAACTGGGCAGAGAAGCAAACATTTCATGGTAGTTTACCCACTTGTTACTTCCCTTTATACATTACCCACTCGGTGCTTGTAATCATCTTCACAAAAAGCCCATGTTTGCTGTACCGAACACTCGGATTCAACAAAATCGAAGGTCAGGGCCGACGACTTCGTTGAATCCGAGTTCTACTGTATTTTTTTAAGAGGGGGGGGGGGGCTACACCTGAAGGACCAAATTTTACAAAACTTCACACAAATAACAAACAAAGTAAGGAGTCTTAAAATCCGCAATCAAATTTGAGAAAAAAGTTTCGTTTCCATGGATACGGCGACCATATTGGATTTTATTGATATGTCTTACGTAATGAATATCGCACTTATTGCTCCTGGAAATTGATTGTATTTTTTGCATGCGTGTTAACAAATATTAGACCTAAACATTTGTCTGTTGTTGTTTTCCTAAACGAATTAGAAAATGTTTTATGAAATTTTTTCTGAGGTAGCATTCAAATTTGCAAAAAAAATCCGTGAAAATCCACACTCCAGACACCACCAAAATAAATGTATTCCTTATACCAAACGTTCAACAGACAAAATTTTAGTATTACATCTTCTCTTTATTCTGTGAAAATTTCATGAAGATTGGATGAAAAATGGTGGAGTTATTTAAAAAATTATAGAGGAAAGTCGCGTTTCGAGAAACCGGCCGATAAAGGAAAACAAATATTCACTTGATAAGGAAACGGTGGTGACAAACATGCCCGGTAAGGGATAAAATACAGTTTTGGGGGTTCTTATGCGACGGAATAGTTGTAGGAGAGGCTTAGGGAGCTAAAAATGCCTACAACTCAAATTCCATAATTTTGAGCCGAATCCTGACTTAGGGGGTGTAGCAGCCTCCCCCCCCCCCCTTTACGTGATGGGCCCTATCGAACGTAGTAGTAGTAGTAGTAGTAGTAGTAGTAGTAGTAGTAGTAGTAGTAGTAGTAGTAGTAGTAGTAGTAGTAGTAGTAGTAGTAGTAGTAGTAGTAGTAGTGGTGGTAGTAGTAGTAGTAGTTGTGCAAAAGTGTTTATGTGTGTGTGTTTGTGTGTGTGTGTGTTTATGTGTGAGAGAGAGAGAGAGAGAAAGAGAGAGAGAGAGAGAGAGAGAGAGAGAGAGAGAGAGAGAGAGAGAGAGGATATGTGAGTAATAGTAGTAGTAATAGTAGTAGTGGTAGCAGCAGCAGCAGCAGCAGCAGTAGTAGTAGTAGTAGTAGTAGTAGTAGTAGTAGTAATAATAGTAGTAGTAGTAGTAGTAGTAGTAGTAGTAGTAGTAGTAGTAGTAGTAGTAATATAGACTGTTGCCAGGCTTTAAAAAAAAAAAACCCATGCTGCTTGCAGCCCCGCAAGTGGCAATATCGGTACAGAACAGGATTCCTGAAAATAGCCTTGTCCCTCAAGTCCCTTATTTTTAACATGGAGGGTGCTTCGAAACAGAAACGTTCATCTGGTCATAAAAAATTATGTGCAGGCCTTAACTGTTGCAATTAAGGGTAATACAGTCTGCCTTTGTCTCTCTTCCGATTTCTGAACGATCCTGAAAAGGGATACTAGATCTAGGTACACGTTGGCAGAATTGGATCGTGTCAGACTGGAACGATTAAGAGCGGCTTCTGTTCAAAGTTAGACAGGGGAGTTAAGGCAGAGAAAAAATTTACCCCTGGAAAAAGATAAACTAGATGCGGAGGTCATAATATACGCTTCGCGCGACGTTGTTGTACACAAAATTCCATTCACAACGCAGCCTTTTCCTTCACTGATGACCTCAAGTGCCGACTGTCGCATATCGCTGATGCTGTATTGAGATGTTGTTTTGTCTCACAAACTTAAAAAAATTTCGATTCAGCTGCTCCAGATAAACACCACCCATTATCGCATTCCACGCACAAACAGAAGATCTGTGATCTGACCGTATCATTGCAATGTCATGTGACTCGTGGGTCCAAGCCTTGTGATTGGCTGCTCTCACCCAACGTTTAGGCCTACGAATAATGTTATTCAATACAAACCCCGTGCCAAAAAGGTATATTTTGTCCTTCCATGGACGAAAAGCTGGTGGGCCTCGACTGCAGGCTTTAAGGTGATTAATAATATTATGTATCAAAATATGGGCAATGTGCATTGTGTATATAAATCTGGAGAGTAGAAAAAGAGTTCTATTCGCCTTCGCTGTGTGTTTTGTAAACATTAAATCCAAACAGGCTACTATTAGCAGATCTACGTCTAGAGATAGAATCTAATGTAATAGGTTGAACCTATTGATTACATAATAAGTGCTAAAGTGTATGGGCTTATTGAACTCCTCTCAGACCTTACTTATTTTTTTATTTTCAGTCTATATGATTTGGTAGTAGATTTACAGTACTTGTATTTGACGATGCATTGTCATCAATGATGGTAACAGCCACTCAAAGCTGTCATTATTCACAGCTCCACACCAGTTTGTTACTACAAGGAAAAACTATATCTAGACTAATCTAAGTCCATACCGAGCTTACGTTGATGATTGTGCAAATGATGACGATTTGAGAACACTAAGATACCAGAACCATGATGGGGTTTTTTTTACCTGATAATAGCAACCTTGGGCTTTGATCTATAAGATGTTACTGGTGGCATGTCTAATAACAAGGCTTACGCGGACATGTATTTGACAAGTGTAAGTGAGATACTGTAGCAGTAGCATTCAGGCGCTATTCTAGCCCATATTTTTGCTGTGGATAATTATCTTTATCTCAATTGTCTGACCTGTCATCTGTTTTCAGTTAGTCCTGCTTGCAGCCTTGGCTTACAATTCTGTAAAAGTAAATTTGTCAGTCTTAATTAAACAAAAACAAAATCGCCATACTTCTTGCACATCACATTATGTGTGAGTTGGTGATCATCAGTACGCAATTCTTTTAGATTTTTTTTTTTTTGTGATCCAGTGTTCACCAAAACCAAACTCTTACTAGTTTGGAAATTCGTCGTGCAACTGTTTGGTTTTGCAGAATTAAAACCAGTCTGGGTTTGACTGTGTGTGTGTAGCGTGCTTCATCCTTATATCTGGTTGGATCAGCTCACATATTTTGTTTTCGTATAGTCTGCAGTAAAAAAAATTTTTTTAAATGCCAGACGCTGACTTTATTTTTCTTTTATCGAGCTTGAGAGAAGCTTACAGTAAACTTTGAAATAATAGATAGTGCGTGTCGAGTAACAAAGCGCTACGGGAACGGGTCTGCCGCTGTGAGCTCAACCATTACCTCATAATAGGGGCACTGTGCACTCTGGATGGTACGCGATTTTTTTTTTCTTAATGTTGGCGTTGTTGATATATTGGGGGGGG
>NW_004797532.1:580907-582092 GCF_000002075.1 Aplysia californica
AGAGAGAGAGAGAGAGAGAGAGAGAGAGAGAGAGAGAGAGAGAGAGAGAGAGAGAGAGACCACATAGATACACAGAGAGGGGTGTAGGGGGTGGTTGAAAGAGACAGAGAGAGGAGAGAGAGGAAAAAAATGATAGTATAAGAAAAAGTGTAGAATGTATTGACACAGTGCAGAGGAGAAATATCACAAAAACAATCCTCTCCCTATTTATGAGTTTTGTTCTTTTCGTTTTCGCGCAGAGCTTGGAGCATGGAGGTCAGTCCGAAGAAAAGAAGATCTTGTGGATCTCTAAAGCCTCGAGTGTTCACGAAAAGACAACAATCAAGTTTTTTCTGCCATATTGACGTGATATTATTAAATTGAAGACAAGGTGTACCATATTATATCCGTGCTGTTAATTTGTGCAAAACAAACCTGAAATGAAGCACTAAATCTGGGCAACATGTGATAACAATCAACAATAACGTTGTAAGTCAAAGTGCCCTGCAGCGGCGCATGCTTAATGCTGCTTCTCATCTGATTCGGCTTCAGTTGTCCGATTTACATTAGAATTTTCTGTTTATGCTGGCCTCTGAAAAGGCGTGCAAATTTTTACCACAAGAGCAAACTGGGAATAAGTCAAAACAATCTTTCGGGTGTCATTTACATTTTAAAACAATAACTGGCATTTTGCCCAGGATAACTGTTTAGGTTACTAGAAACTATTTAATTTTTTTTTCCGGGGGGGAAGGGGGGGCTTTATGTTTTATGAATGGTAATTCAGTTTGTATCATGCTGAACTATGGAGCGGACGTCCTTGGTAAAAAAAACAACCCGACTGAACGTTCTTGAACTCGGTGGCTTTGTGAAGTTTTCAAGACTTCCAACCTATTTGATTCGGTCCTATCAGAGATCGTCGTGAAATTCGAAAGTCCTGCCTCTTAGCGTTGAAAAAGCCGTTGGACACGCACACTGGCACATGTACTAGAATTGCTTTTGTCTGTACCAGGATCAGTCACAATATCCTAACAACGCGTACTATTGTCTAAGAGCAGTCTCTACCTCTCACACTGAAAGCACTTCCCACTGACATGACAACTTTAGTTTGATTTGATGAGAAAAGTTAAGAATCTTGGCATCTATTTTGATTCTAGTTTGTCAATGTCGTCTAACGTAAATCATCTGATCAGCTGCATGTATTTAGAA
>NW_004797532.1:587094-597094 GCF_000002075.1 Aplysia californica
AAGAAGAAGAAGAAGAAGAAGAAGAAGAAGAAGAAGAAGAAGAAGAAGAAGAAGAAGAAGAAGAAGAAGAAGAAGAAGAAGAAGAAGAAGAAGAAGAGATTTTATTTACATCTGGCTCCGACGACAGGGTTGAATAACGCATGAAACATTTTCCACGTACAGTTATAAAGAAATGGTTAATGGATGTAATCGTAAACCGAAAAATTCCTATTATTTTGAGTGTTCGAAGTAACAAATGTGCGTCTTCTGGCTATTTGTGATATTTTATACTACTTCATTGATCCAGAGTTTGTTTTTTTCTTCATTAGTAATACGATCATGATTATGTATAAAGATTTCAGCAGAAACATGTATTATCATGTTTCCCCTTTAACAGATCAAATCCTTGAGGTTTTAGGATTTCCTGTTCATTACATGTCTTTGTCACATCCCTGGTGTTTGCAACCAGCTTGTGTGAGGACGCATGCGCAGCTCCTGCGGAACAGTATTCTAATTTCACGCCTCTTGCTCTCGCCGTATGCTCCTGACAGGCCATTCACAAGGAATTAATTTCCCAGGGCCTAGTTATGCTGTGGTAGCTAATTCTTTTTCGTTCCAGACAGAGAGTATGCTTTTTATCTCTTCAGAATGAAGATATTGAAGATAAAGGGCTTTCGTGGCGAGAAAAGGCGTCTTTGTAAATTATTAATGTAGCTAAGCCCTCGAACGTAATACGAGATAGCGTATTATTTTTTTTGTCGGTGAATAGATAGAAACATCCATTTCTCTTCCTCCACTCTTTTTTTCGTTTTTTTTCCTTCTCTCCTTGGGGTGGGGGGGGGGGTGGTGAAGGCATCCACGAATTTACGGACTGTGAATGACAGGATTGACCTGATTATTAAACATTGTCTTTGTGCTACGAGGAGAAGATAATGTATTGAAAGGTTAAGACAGTATTGGTGTGACCAATTTCTATAATTCAACTTCACTAGGTTTAATCGGGTAAAATTTGTGTCAAAAATTGGGTCTAGTTCTTTATTGTTGATGCTGCTACTGTGGTGTCCAATTTCTATATCCAAAGTTCGCGAGGTCTTTTTAGGTAAAGGTTGTGTAAAAAAATTAGATCTAGTTCCAAGTTGTTGATGCTAACATTTCGTATAGGAAGGAAGAAAGAAGAAGAAACTAATCATTGATTAATATCTTGCAGCTCTTGATAAAGTGTCATGCTGAAGAAGGAAACAGTTCTGGAGACAGTTACATGGTCCCCCTTCTCGTTTATCAGCTTCTTTGACCAGGTGGCTGACATTCTATCTGACATCGTCCAACTTTACTGTATCTGATATTTCCTCGTTACTATCGTACTCACGTGCAGCTTGTCACAAATATCACGTGATATAATCTTAATTGAGTCGGTCAGCTCAAAATCTTGTTATTGAGTTTATGTTTAAACAGTATGAGTATGACACATTGGCTTGTCTTTGAAAAATATCGAGCCCTAAGACTATGGAAAATAGCTGCTGGTATGTCTCAGGAAGGGTTACGCTTTACCGGCATAAAAGGTGGAAAATAACAGTTATCTTAAATTACATCTTTAAATGTTGAACCATGGGTGCACTAGTGCTCGCCTTTCACTTGATACGGCGTGAAAGAAATGCCGCTTTCAACACGAGTCACTATATTGCTGGGCATCACAATTCGGGGTTTTTGCGAAAATCACCTTTTAAATACATATTCAGGGCAATGGAAAGGGCGTATGGCCTGTAAACAACATGAAAGTTGTGCGATTATTTTGTGAAAATACACTTTAAATTGAAAGTTCATGTACTGTTGATGGATAATATGGAGAATTATAAGATTTTTGTTCTTCCTGATAACTATTATAGGTGTGCTGTAAATTTTTACACCCTTTGTAACGATGCTACCTGAAAACTCATCAAACAACCAAAGGTGAATCATGCCCTGTATTAGTCTAGAACCACTATTCCCTGCACCCTGATCAAGCAATACCCGCTGAACTGCCCTCCCCCGCCCACGCCCCCCCCCTCTCTCTCTCTCTCTCTCTCTCTCTCTCTCTCTTTCTCTCTCATTCTCACTCAATTACACTCACACAGTCCGCGCGCGGGCACACACTCACACATTATCCCAAATGAAGTATGCTCCTTTAATAAAAATGTTTTTAACTTTAACGAGTATAAAATTTTAAAACACAGTAACGACTGACAGGATTTGAGTTTAATTTCGCCAAGAGCGGGCTGAGGTTGGGTTAAAAACAAAAAAAAAGAAACTTCCCATCAACAAACAGCGTAACGCCGTCGGAGTGTAGTTGGGGCCTCAAAAACCTCTCTGGTGTAAGTTTAACACCAACCCCTCCCCTTACACATATACATACCTCACCCAACTTACTTTTCTTCTATCTAGCTCTCATTCGTATCATCTCGATCATGGGTGGATCTTTATTTAGCTCAGTAGTGTATCATGGCAGTCTACGATAAAGATGACCCAGGTTCGAATCTCAAAATTGGCTTTTTAAAACTGTTTATTATGTAGTTTACACCTAATTGCCTCATCCTATTGAAGGTGAAGGCAAGTTCTGAAGTCCCGCTTATTACCCAATCGTCAGTATGGACAGGCGTTTTAAAACTGATACAACACTCTAATTTTAGTATAGTGTGTATCCATTGAAGGCTGGGGAAAACAAAAAGATAAACCCTAAACGACCTCAGAGTATGAGACTGGCTTTCATTATGACGTATTATGTCTAGCTAGGATCGAAGCTAATTAATATACATAATCACAAACTCCACCATCCCTCAGTTTACCTTGGTTTTTCTTTCTCGCTCTCTTGTTTCCCAGCCAAGTTCAAGAAAGAGTTCCGCAATGTGTTCCACTGCCGGAGCCGAGAGAACATCCCTCTCCACTACGAGAGTACGTGGTTCCACAGCTCTCGGATACGCCACAACGCCAGTAACCAGACCTCGTCTCGCATGCTGAGGGTACACGACTCCACTTACCCGGCACTTCGCCAGAACAAGAACCACCGTGCTATAGATGAGGATCGGGTGGCCAATGGCGAGTCGGTGTGAATATGAGGAAGAGGAAGAGGTATTGGTACCTGGGCGATGATCAACCTGCAAGTCATTTGTCGTGTTTGAGCAAAGAGGAGTAGGAGCGCTCCTACATGATAACGGTCATCTCGTGCAAGGAAAATAGAACGATAAATAATAGCAACAAAGGGGAGAAAGGAAGTAGGACCTACCAGTTGCACCCTCCAACTACCCTGCACCTATTGTATGCTCATTCAAAGGAGATATTTAAATATTACTAGTTTCCATCGTCTATGGTCAAATACCTCCCCCCCCCCCAATCCAACCCTCACCAAACCCTTTTCCTTCTTATACACATACATAATATGGAACGCGCATTCACATAGACGCGCTCGCACTCTCTCATATGTATGATATACGATACAAACATACTAACACATACACATGTATTACGCTACCCATGAATAACATGTGCTAAGTTCTATCCGCTCAGTACCTAGGTTTGATAAATTATTTGGCGCATAAAATTTTGAGTATCACAACAAGTCAAGCATTTTCGAATTCAGTTCTTTGGATATCTTGATAACTACTCCGAAGAATGTTACAATTTTTTGGGAACATAGAAAGCACTTGATTTTGGTTTCTGACCTCACGGTCATAGTAACTCAAAACGGCCACAGATGACAGATAGAACTTTGTAAGTAAGGTAGCGGACGGATAGAACTTTGTAATTCTAAGGTAGCGGATACATGTGCATGTACGTTCACACTCACTCCTGCTTCTACATTATGACGTTCTTCAGGTCAGAATAGGACAACATCTTTCACGTGGTGCAGCTGTTAGACATTTCGCCATCGCACGTAGAAGACCTGAGTTCCCGGTGGGGAAATGTTTTTATTGAGTATCTTGGTCTCTCTGCTGGGACATTCTATCTCTCTCAGCCCGGCAAAACAGGACAGGCCCCGTCGAAAGTGGAAGCCCGTCATAATAATACTGTTGGTCTACATTGTGCGGAAGGGGACGTAAAACTCCCAACTCTTTACGCACAAAAAAAAACTAGAATAGATCAGTGACAGATCTAGCATACCATGTACTAAGTAGGCTACGTGTACAATAAGGTAAGAAGAGTAGCGGATTGTTGCAACAGCGGCAAAAACAATTAGAAAAGCAACGACAATGGCTGCGACGGCAACAGCCACAAACAGAAGAAACAACAAGAACAACAAAAATAGAATAGACGAACCATCGGACCCAATCTGTCCATTGTGCAGCAAGGAGCCTCAAGATTTGGAGCACTGCTGCAGAGATGCCCCGCCACGGAGGTCCGGCTGTGGCATCTCTTTGGGGAGGATTCAGAGAGGTTGGACTGCCTTACCCACTACCCAAGAGAGGCGGTGGCCCTGGCGAAGAGCACCGTCTTCCGGGCTCCAAACATTTCGAATGGATAGGCTACCACACACACATACACAAAAACAACAATGATAACAATGTCTACATAATTATCTTGAAGAGACTTTAACACGAGCATTTAGCACCTCCATGAATCATTTGCTCTAGATGCATTTGATTAATGCATATCGTCTGCATTACCAAACTTTATTTATTGTTGGTGCGTCAATGTTATTTACCCATCACACATTATGATTTTCCTATAACTGTCTCAGAGTTCATCAATTTCTTTGAAAAAAGTATTTTGAGTTCTTATCATTCTCTATCACGCAAGAAAGTATGCTATATGTTATACCAGGTAGCCTATCGTCAGAGACTGCATAAATGCCATTGTTCCAAGAAGAACAAGAACACTGTGAACAATAGAATCTATCATACTCTTATACTTTGGTTGAACCAGCATCTTGAAACACTGTAAAACCTGGCCTTGCTTCTACCAAAACGGCACAGTGAAACCAGCAGAAGACCCATCGAATTCGTCTTAATTATCGGAATCCATCATTAACCAATAATAAATATTCTCGATCCACAACGTTAGGACTCAAAACTGTAGCATTAATATAATTCCAAAAATTCAAGGCATAGCAGTCAAAAAGAATACTGGGGTTGTAAAAAAAGGGAGGGGGGAAGGGAGTACGTTAAGATTGTTAAAACATTTAGTTTTTTAAAGAATGATTCCTCCAAATTGAACATTAAAGAAAGTTAGCTCTAATGTTTAACATAAACTTTCTGTTTTTGAGAATACCACCCTATACAATTCTAAATTTAGACTAATAAAAACCCACCTGTCGGACTCTTCTTTGTTTGGTATTCCGGGAGAAGACTGGTAGTTACTGACAGAACCTATTTTGACAACATATGTGTCCATGTTACTGAGAAATCCAACAATTTAATTAAGACAAGTTGCCTTTTCATGGTGAAAAAACTGGATTTTAAAAATATATATGTGGTTTTGGAAACAATAAACTGTTCTCTCTTTCGGACAAAAAGAAAACATAATGAACAGTTCAGACGGTCGATTTCAATATTATTTTAAAACTTCCCTTGTTTATCGCATGGTCATCTAGCTTGATAGGAACTTTACATGAACGTCTGTTTTCTTTCTTTTATGCTATTTTCTCTTGTGCAATATTTTTTAAAAACTTATTTCTGTGGAACTCGTCGATTGAAGCGTAGACGTGTTCAAAACTCTTCTCGATTTTCTTTGATTTTTTTCCCGACCCAAGTCGAACGTGCCCCTATCCATATGTGCAGACTTCGTGGGATTGTGGTTCGACTTTGGGATCAGTTAATGAATTTTTTTCATATCATAATTATTATGGTACGAGTTTATAAATGATACACATGTATCATATGAAGACACTGTATGGTGTATGTATCTAATTATGGAGTTTTCCATACGACCCAAACTAAAGTATGACAATAAATGTCACCGTCCTCGGTCTACAGGACGATACCAGCCCAACCTGTGTTACACTATTGCAAATGGAAGTATAATGAATAAAGGTGAACAGGTACGTTGTTTTATTAGAAATACATTTGTATTGTTGTTATTCTTCTTATTTTGCTGTTGCTGTTTTTGTGTTATTTATTTGGGTTTTTTTATTATTGATCTGCTTGTTTGTCATTTTGAGGGGGGGAGTCTTTAACCAGACAAAGGCAGAACGTTAAGCTCTTCTTTGGCAAACTGCTGTTAATGAATTACAAGTATGAATTGTTTTTAAAACTTCAACTGTAACGCTTTTCATTCCGAAAAACGTATAATATTTATGTTTGTCCAAGTATGGTCTCTATTATAACACTATCTATGCTCTTACTTTGGCTGTCTCTGATTTCTTGTGCACTCATCCATATTACTATGTTTGTACAATATTATTGTCTCCATTTTGTATATTCATTCACTTCTGAACGCCAAATACAGCGTACCATTTACTTGAAAACAAGAGAAAGACATACATGTAACTGTCGCTAGTAACGTATAGTATGCGTGATGTGAAAGAGTAACATTCTTATTATATCGTTGTTAAAAGAATGTTGATTTCATTTTTAGAGGCTATTGATTTTGTTCTAACTTTGATTTTGTTTTTCACACATTCTATTTGTTTTTTGTTTTTTTCTTTTCGTTGTAAGAATATCAAGGAATAAAATGTCTTGGGTTTAGGGTCTAATAATTTGTTACGGAGGCCATTAAAACCTAATAATTAATTTTATGATATCTTTTTATTGTTCGATTAGACATGTTGGCACAAAAAACAAACCATCTTCCCTAGAAACACGTTAGCTATGTCCGATACAAAATAACCCGACAGATCGATTTATGGGACATGAAGAGAATATTTTTGAAGCAGTGTAGTATCAATCTTTCCTCTATCTAAGCCGCATTACCATACAGTGCCAGCTCATACCATAGTTTGCAGAGACGATGCTGCTCACCTCTTAAATTTCTAAACAGGGGTCGATTGTGGCACCAGAGGGTTACAAGTATAATAGATTATAATAATTAATCGTGAATGTTGTGGTCATTAATCCTTTGATGTATATAGATCATGCATGATGGTGAACTGTATTGATTTGGATTTACTGTTATGGACAATGTAATCTCACGTCGCTGGGTTCATGAACACATTAATTGAATAAATGTGTGTATGCACCTCTTTCTCTCTCTCACGGTTTCTCTCTCTCTCTCTCTCTCTCTCTCTCTCTCTCTCTCTCTCTCTCTCTCTCTCTCTCCCTCTCCCTCTCCCTCTCTCTCTCTCTTTCTCTCTCTCTCTCTGTCTCTCTCTCTGCCTCTCAGTGTCTCTGTCTCTCTCTTTCTCTCTCTTTCTCTGTCTCACTCTTTCTCTCCCATCTCCTCCCTTTCTCTCTCGATCTATCTGTTTTTATCTCTCTCTTTCTTTCACTTTTTTTCTCTTTTTCTCTTCCGCTTTTTTTTTTAGGACACAGAGAGATGTGTATGTGAGTGTATGTGTGCGTGTGCATATACCTATAAATATAGTGCGTGTGTGTGTGTGTGTGTGTGTGTGTGTGTGTGTGTGTGTGTGTGTGTGTGTGTGTGTGTGTTGTGTGTGTGTGTGTGTGTGTATGTATGTATGTTTGTGTGTAAGTAAGTGCGCGCGCAGCACGTGTGATTGCAATTGTCTGTTTTGACAAGGAAGCTCGACAGTGTTATTTGAGATATTTTCAAAACTGCACTTGGACTTTCGACTATTGGAAATATTCAAATGTATAATATTTTCTGCTGTGTATATATTGTAAATATTCGTTTTCATGTTTGTCCGTTTGTATTTGAATAGGCGCAATGTGATTCGCGTAGTGTTCACAGGAGAAACCAAGATTGCTATAACACTTTACCCACCTGGCCCTGTCTTTAAAAATAATCGCTATGGGGTGAATGATGGGTAACTCATTGACATCTGTAGAGTAATGATTAGGCAGAAGAATTGAGTTCAATTTCTCTCGAAGGTGTTGTATAATAGAGGGTCTCTGTCTATCTGCTAAGAGGGTGTATCCCACTTAGCCCGGGTTGGCCGTGATGTTTCGAGGTATAAGCATCTCGCTCTCTAAATTATCTATTTATTTAAAGTACATGCAGAGTTGTATTGATTAAGACGTAATATACGTGTAATTCCAATCAATATGATATCAATTTCCAAGCTAGACGCTGTTCCGCAATTTATTTTAGTTTATTTGTTTTTCAAACGTGTTTCCAAGTCCTGCATCGCGAACGATGGTGTTGATGTATCGTGCGCCCCTTTCCAACACATTGAACTTGTTATTCTGTTAAGCAGGAGTTCCGATTCAGCAGCCCTCACCGATAAGACAGGGCCAAGAGCGGGGAAAGTCATAGTCATGAGACGCTCCACTAACAATATACTAATGTTGATTATAAAGATCACAGAGCTTGCTGTTGAGCAGGAAATTTGTGCTGAACAGCTGCTATCTATCTATCTATGTATCATTCTATCTATCTGTGTATCATTCTATCTATCTATCTATCTATCTATCTATCTATCTATCTATCTATCTATCTATCTATCTATCTATATATTTATCTATCTATCTATCTATCAATATTCTCTCTATCTACCTATATATCTTATTATTAATGTTATCATCACCATCATCCTCATTAATTTTTTTTTTTTTTAAATTCGAGATTCGAACTAGAGGTGATCACCCTGGACTCCAATACAATACTGTCTGAACTTACAGAGTAATTTGTTTGTCTCCTGGTGTGTACATAAGTGTATTTAATTGAGTATAGCAAATATCTTACAATTATCAGTTCAAATTCTTTGTATAAGCTTTCATGCTGACTATATGAGCAAAGTAAGAAGAATCTCATTCATCTTCATTTTTTTCGTCCAGTTGCATCAAATTGTTAAGTAGGCTAATACGTGTACCGGTATTACTTTTGTTTTAAGATGATTTCTCATTTTTGATTTTGATTAAAATGTGCTATTGTTGTATTTGAGAAATGAATGAGTACGTGTGAACGTTGAATGTTATATGTACATTTGTCAAGCGCATTGTAATCACGGGTCAAGAGCAAAAAAAAATATTGTCAAAATATGTCCCTTGCGTTGTTTTATTTCTTTCTTTCATATTATGTTTGCTACGGTTGTTGGGGTTGCGTTATTGTTGTTGTTGTTGTTGATATGGTGGTGTGTTTTTTTTTTTTTTTAAACGGGAGATTACTATAATTACAGCACAAACGTCAGCGATTATGAGGAGGAAAAAGGGGAGATGGGTGAAATTAAGGGGGGAAGGGGGAGAGACGTGCAGAGAGGTATGGGGGGAGACAAATAAGAGGGGAATTGGGAGGAGAAGGAGGGGGAGGAGTGATAGGAGGCGGAGGAAAAGGTTGGGGAGAAGAATTGAGTAAAAGGGAGTTGAGAGGTATCATTGCTGATGATCCAATGGATGCTGATGTTGACGACTACATAACCTCAAAAGATAACAAATTCTACTTCAGTTTTCCTCAAATCTAAAATTAGTCATTTTTCTTTGTGTCTAAGCATGTAACTGGCAAAGAGGGCATCGAGCAATTAGAAGACAGTGCAAAAAGAGCTTTCTTGCTTCTTTTTCTTCTTTTTTAGTTTGTCGTGTTATGCTTTAATCTGCCTAAGAAACTCAAGAATAGTAAAGGGCCCCAGGTGAAAAGAAATGAAATAGGCATGTGGCTGGAGGGCGCCACTGGGACGTCTTACATCTTTATTTCTCTTTTGTCTGTGCGTGTTACATGATCACTTTAATAATATTATTCCCCACTGGTGTAAAGAGAAGCACATTGATACGAAAACAGCCACCAAGCACTGTGGAAAAGATAGAAGGAAACAGATAATAACGGACGGATAGTATATAAGCTGAACCTACCGGTGGCGCCCTTCAACCGCCCACCTCCTAATTTTCCAAAACTGGTCGTCGCAAGGGGAAAAACGTTTTAAAATGACCAAGGCCTGGACGCAAAAGAGGAAAATATCCATTGAGTTTTTCCTCTATGGTAAGGTTTTAATATGGCACATTCG